>NC_080404.1:5483181-5787386 GCF_030265065.1 Corythoichthys intestinalis
TTCCATGGACGTCCAAAATTTTCCCCATTCATTTTCAATGGGGAAAAAACTAAATTTCTCCAAATCGACAGAAAATGACCAGATATCAATAGGACGTATACCCCAAACGTCCCCAACTCCATTGACGCTTATGGGGGGTGCTGCCATTGACATCCATGGACGTCCAAAATTTTTCCCATTCATTTTCAATGGGGAAAAAACTAAATTTCTCCAAATCAACAGAAAATGACCAGATATCAATAGGACGTATATCCCAAACGTCCCCAATTCCATTGACGCTTATGGGGGGTGCTGCCATTGACGTCCATGGACGTCCAAAATTTTACCCATTCATTTTCAATGGGAAATTTTTTTTTTTCCCCAAATCAACAGAAAATGACTAGATATCAATAGGACCTGTCCCCCAAATGTCCCCGATTGCATTGCTACTTATGGAGGGTGATGCCATTGACGTCCAGGGACGTCCAAACTTCCCATTCATTACCAATGGCATTTCTTCATGTTTGTTCATTCTTTTGATGCCAATGTACTTGGATTCCATTGACGCTTATGTAAGTTGATACCATTGACGTCCATGGACGTCCAAAATTTTTCCCATTCATTTTCAATGGGATTTTTTTTTTTTTTTCCCAAATCAACAGAAAATGACTAGATATCATTAGGACGTTTCCCCCAAATGTCCCCGATTGCATTGCCGCTTATGGAGGGTGATGCCATTGACGTTCATGGACGTCTAAACTTCCCATTCATTTCCAATGGCATTTCTTCATGTTTGTTCATTTTATTGATGCCAATGTACTTGGATTCCATTGACGCTTATGTAAGTTGATACCATTGACGTCCATGGACGTCCAAAATTTTTCCCATTCATTTTCAATGGGAAATTTTTTTTTTTCCCCAAATCAACAGAAAATGACTAGATATCAATAGGACCTGTCCCCCAAATGTCCCCGATTGCATTGCTACTTATGGAGGGTGATGCCATTGACGTCCAGGGACGTCCAAACTTCCCATTCATTTCCAATGGCATTTCTTCATGTTTGTTCATTCTTTTGATGCCAATGTACTTGGATTCCATTGACGGTTATGTAAGTTGATACCATTGACGTCCATGGACGTCCAAAATTTTTCCCATTCATTTTCAATGGGAATTTTTTTTTTTTCCCCAAATCAACAGAAAATGACTAGATATCATTAGGACGTGTCCCCCAAATGTCCCCGATTGCATTACCGCTTATGGGGGGTGATGCCATTGACGTCCATGGACGTCCAAACTTCCCAATCATTTCCAAAGCCATTTCTTCATGTTTGTTCATTTTATTGATGCCAATGTACTTGGATTCCATTGACGCTTATGTAAGTTGATACCATTGACGTCCATGGACGTCCAAAATTTTTCCCATTCATTTTCAATGGGATTTTTTTTTTTTTTTCCCAAATCAACAGAAAATGACTAGATATCATTAGGACGTTTCCCCCAAATGTCCCCGATTGCATTGCCGCTTATGGAGGGTGATGCCATTGACGTTCATGGACGTCTAAACTTCCCATTCATTTCCAATGGCATTTCTTCATGTTTGTTCATTTTATTGATGCCAATGTACTTGGATTCCATTGACGCTTATGTAAGTTGATACCATTGACGTCCATGGACGTCCAAAATTTTTCCCATTCATTTTCAATGGGAAATTTTTTTTTTTCCCCAAATCAACAGAAAATGACTAGATATCAATAGGACCTGTCCCCCAAATGTCCCCGATTGCATTGCTACTTATGGAGGGTGATGCCATTGACGTCCAGGGACGTCCAAACTTCCCATTCATTTCCAATGGCATTTCTTCATGTTTGTTCATTCTTTTGATGCCAATGTACTTGGATTCCATTGACGGTTATGTAAGTTGATACCATTGACGTCCATGGACGTCCAAAATTTTTCCCATTCATTTTCAATGGGAATTTTTTTTTTTTCCCCAAATCAACAGAAAATGACTAGATATCATTAGGACGTGTCCCCCAAATGTCCCCGATTGCATTACCGCTTATGGGGGGTGATGCCATTGACGTCCATGGACGTCCAAACTTCCCAATCATTTCCAAAGCCATTTCTTCATGTTTGTTCATTTTATTGATGCCAATGTACTTGGATTCCATTGACGCTTATGTAAGTTGATACCATTGACGTCCATGGACGTCCAAAATTTTTCCCATTCATTTTCAATGGGATTTTTTTTTTTTTTTCCCAAATCAACAGAAAATGACTAGATATCATTAGGACGTGTCCCCCAAATGTCCCCGATTGCATTACCGCTTATGGGGGGTGATGCCATTGACGTCCATGGACGTCCAAACTTCCCAATCATTTCCAAAGCCATTTCTTCATGTTTGTTCATTTTATTGATGCCAATGTACTTGGATTCCATTGACGCTTATGTAAGTTCATACCATTGACGTCCATGGACGTCCAAAATTTTTCCCATTCATTTTCAATGGGAATTTTTTTTTTTTCCTCAAATCAACAGAAAATGACTAGATATCATTAGGACGTGTCCCCCAAATGTCCCCGATTGCATTGCCGCTTATGGGGGGTGATGCCATTGACCTCCATGGACGTCCAAACTTCCCATTCATTTCCAAAGGCATTTCTTCATGTTTGTTCATTCTATTGATGCCAATGTACTTGGATTCCATTGACGCTTATGTAAGTTGATACATTTGACGTCCATGGACGTCCAAAATTTTTCCCATTCATTTTCAATGGGATTTTTTTTTTTTTCCCAAATCAACAGAAAATGACTAGATATCATTAGGACGTGTCCCCCAAATGTCCCCGATTGCATTGCCGCTTATGGAGGGTGATGCCATTGACGTTCATGGACGTCCAAACTTCCCATTCATTTCCAATGGCATTTCTTCATGTTTGTTCATTTTATTGATGCCAATGTACTTGGATTCCATTGACGCTTATGTAAGTTGATACCATTGACGTCCATGGACGTCCAAAATTTTTCCCATTCATTTTCAATGGGAAATTTTTTTTTTTTCCCAAATCAACAGAAAATGACTACATATCAATAGGACGTGTCCCCCAAACTTCCCCGATTCCATTAACAATTATGGAGGGTGCTGCCATTGACGGACATGGACGTCCAATTCTCCCAATCTTTTCTAATGGCTTTAACTTTGTTTAGTGCCAATGACTGGCATTATGGTCCATTCTATTGATAGACCTGAGTGGGGCTAAGATTTGTATCTCCACAGAGGAAAGACCAAGGTGTGTAATTTCTCCCGAAATTGCAGTTTCTAGTTATTATTCATCTTATTCTCCGCGTTTTTTCGGCGCGCCGCACAGCCCGAACCGCTGCCCCGATCGGCACCGTTCAGATATCGAAATGTCCGGAATTTTTGCGCGACGATGGCTTTTTTAAAAAGGGCCCCGAAAATTTTTCCATTTTCCCGCAAACGGCAATTTTCCAGATTTTTTTTTTTTTTTCAAAATGTATCTAGTCCTACAATTTTTGACCAAATCACATAATTTGGGCATCAAAAATTCCGGGTCGGTGAGGGGCATAAAAGTTGTATACAGAATTTGGAAAAAATTTACGGTTCCCCGGAAATTTGCCAAAAACTCTCCCATTCATTTCTAATGGGAAAATTTCCCATTCATTTCAATGGGATTTCTATGGAATTTACATTGCATTGATGCCATTGACGGCCATGCATGTCGAATCTACTGATGCCAATGTACTTGGATTCTATTGACTATATGGATGTCGATGCCATTGACGGCCATGGACGTCCAAAATTTTTCCCATTCATTTTCAATGGGGAAAAAACAAAATTTCCCCAAATCAACAGAAAATAGCCAGATATCAATAGGACGTGTCCCCCAAACTTCCCCAATTCCATTGACGATTATGAAGGGCGCCGCCATTGACTTCCATGGACGTCCAAAATTTTTCCCATTCATTTTCAATGGGGAAAAAACTAAATTTCTCCAAATCAACAGAAAATGACCAGATATCAATAGGACGTATACCCCAAACGTCCCCAACTCCATTCACGCTTATGGGGGGTGCTGCCATTGACGTCCATGGACGTCCAAAATTTTTCTCATTGATTTTCAATAGGAATTTTTTTTTTTTTCCCAAAATCAAAAGAAAATGACTAGATGTCAATAGGACGTGTCCCCCAAACTTCCCCAATTCCATTTATGCTTATGGAGGGTGATGCCATTGACGTCCATGGACGTCCAAACTTCCCATTTATTTGCAATGGCATTTCTTCATGTTTGTTCATTCTATTGATGCCAATGTACTTAGATTCCATTGACGCTTATGTAAGTTGATACCATTGACGTCCATAGACGTCCAAAATTTTTCCCATTCATTTTCAATGGGAATTTTTTTTTTTCCCCAAATCAACAGAAAATGACTAGATATCATTAGGACGTGTCCCCCAAATGTCCCCGATTGCATTGCCGCTTATGGAGGGTGATGCCATTGACGTCCACGGACGTCCAAACTTCCCATTCATTTCCAATGGCATTTCTTCATGTTTGTTCATTCTATTGATGCCAATGTACTTGGATTCCATTGACGCTTATGTAAGTTGATACCATTGACGTCCATGGACGTCCAAAATTTTTCCCATTCATTTTCAGTGGGAATTTTTTTTTTTTCCCCAAATCAACAGAAAATGACCAGATATCAATAGGACGTGTCCCCCAAATGTCTCCGATTGCATTGCCGCTTATGGAAGGTGATGCCATTGACGTCCATGGACGTCCAAACTTCCCATTCATTTCCAATGGTATTTCTTCATGTTTTTTCATTCTATTGATGCCAATGTACTTGGATTCCATTGACGCTTATGTAAGTTGATACCATTGACGTCCATGGACGTCCAAAAATTTTCCCATTCATTTTCAATGGGAATTTTTTTTTTTTTCCCCAAATCAACAGAAAATGACTATATATCAATAGGACGTGTCCCCCAAATGTCCCCGATTGCATTGCCTCTTATGGAGGGTGATGCCATTGACGGCCACGGACGTCCAAACTTCCCATTCATTTCCAATGGCATTTCTTCATGTTTGTTCATTCTATTGATGCCAATGTACTTGGATTCCATTGACGCTTATGTAAATTGATACCATTGACGTCCATGGACGTCCAAAAATTTTCCCATTCATTTTCAATGGGAATTTTTTTTTTTTCCCCAAATCAACAGAAAATGACTAGATGTCATTAGGACGTGTCCCCCAAATGTCCCTGATTGGATTGCCGCTTATGGAGGGTGATGCCATTGACGTCCATGGACGTCCAATTCTCCCATTCATTTCTAACGGCTTTTACTTTGTTTTTTGCCAATGACTGGCATTATGATCCATTCTATTGATAGACCTGAGTGGGGCTAAGATCTGTATCTCCACAGAGGAAAGACCAAGGTGTGTAATTTCTCCCGAAATTGCAGTTTCTAGTTGTTATTGTATTCATAGCCATTTCGCAAAAAGACAGCAGCTACAGTAATCTGCTACTTCAATTTGCGACCAGAGAAGCGACCAGAGAAGTTTACCGCAGACTCCGCAGTTAATACGTAAAGAGTAAAGTTGAACCATTTAAATTCTCATTTCATGGGAATAGTTGACCAAACAAACATCAACACAGAGGTAAAGACGAACAACAAGGATGGGCAGCTATTCTGGCACTAACCTGTAAAGCAGGTGGGAAGATGTCATTTGCTCCGTCGACTGTATCATTGCCAGTTTGGCACATGCACCATAGCATTGATGCTGCATTCATGTGTTGTTGGAAATACGATTCTCTATTATATGCTGTCGATAAAAAGCGCCAAACAGTCACTCAACTTGTGATGTATCATTGGAGCAAATTAGCAACCATGTTTTTATCCTACATTACGATTTTGCAACACATCAGAATGATTTTCCAATTTGGGTACTCAGCTCTCCCGACACACATTAACGCAGCATATCTCTGTAAGGTGCTTCGCGGAAGTATCAACTCATATGCCTATCACAGCCAAAGTTACATACATAAATTACTATGATTATTATTAATAAGGATCCATGTGCAGATTGTGTATACGGAGTAAATAGAGCAGGGGTGGCCAACCAGTCAGAGACTAAGGGCCACTTTTTTTTCTGTGTTACTGCAAAGAGCCACATCATACACATTGGCACACATGAATGAACATCATGCCATGCCTTAATCATGTATGCACGCACACGCACGCACACACACAGACCTCTGCTCAGCCACGTTTAATGAAAATGTCCCACACCAACATGATGAGTTATTTTCAACAGTTAACATTATGTGAACTGTCTCACAAACACAAACTCTCGGTTCAAGCAACTCCACAAACAAAATAGAATAGTTTTCAATAACATTTTTCACTTACTATGCTGCTGAATGAGACTTGTGGCATTCCTTGTCTTGAACAATCCTCTTCAAATCTGGCTTGTATTCTGTTGTTGCCACTCAAAGCAATTCTTTCAAAAGAGTGTCAGTCAGAACAGATCAATGCTTTGATTTGTTTCAGGGTAGAAAACACAGACTCGCAGAAGTACGTTGACCTAAACATTGACAGTATCTTAAGCGCAGCCTGTTTGACGTCGGGGTATTTTTCCATTGGCACACTTTTCCAGAACTCAATGGTCCCTTCCCTTAATACGGCTTTCAGCTGATCCTCCTCACAAAGATCGATGATCTCCAACTCAGCTGCAGCCTCATCTTTGACGAGTGGGGCTTTCAAACAGTGCGTCTCCGCATTAAATGGGTCAACCAGTAACGTAATCTGTGGTCTTTTCAGTTTTAGATCACAGAACCGGGTCACAAAGCTTTCGTGCAGGTTATCAACCAGTGTTGCATATCTGTCTCTTTTCTTTTTCAGGACGGCGCTGGTGACTTGCTCACTGGCTTTTAGCAGAGTAGGAAAATGTGTTAAATCTCCCTTTTGAATATGCGCCTTGCACAGCTTCAGTTTGTTGACAAACGCAAACACACTTTGCACCAGGTCAGGCAGCATTTTTAATTTACCCTGCAGGGTCAGGTTCAGTCTGTCCAAGTGACACAGCACGTCGACTAAAAATGCCAGATCCATAATCCACTCGAGGTCCGAGAGATCGGGATAGTCCTTGTCTGTCTCTTCCATGAACAGTTTCACGGCTTCCAAAAGCTCAAGAAGCGAGAGAGTACCTTGCCTTTTGATAGCCACCTCATAGTGCAGTGCCACGGCAGGTCACCTGGAAGCCCTTGGTCCAGCTTAGCGATATGATTCCTGAATTGCCCGTGGTTAAGCACATGTGTGCGGATGTAGTTGACGATTTCCATCACAGGCTTCATGACGTTCTCTAAATTCAATGGTTTAGACACGAGTTGCTCCCTGTGGATTATGCAGTGGATATTCCAAAAGTCGGGAAATGTTTGATCAGCTTTGCACAGCCACACAAGCCCGTTCACGGATCCGACCATGGCTGGCGCTCCATCCGTGGCTATTGCAGTTAGTTTCAGTATGGGAAGATTTGCTTTTGAAAATGCAGCCATCATTGTTTCTTTCACATCTATGCCACGGGTTCTGTCTTTTAATGGCACAATATCAAGGAGTTCCTCTTTGATCATACATTCTTTTGACACGGACCTTGCAAATATTGCCAACTGAGGCTTGTCTTGTATGTCACAACTCTTATCCAATGCCACACTAGAGTACTCACGTGCTTGAAGGTCAGAGTGCAACTGTGATTCAACAGCCGTGCTAATGTCCGATATTCTGCGTTCAACACTGTGGCGGGACAGTTGGAAGTCTGATACGCTCCGTTTTAGTCTTCAGGAGACAAAATTTCAATGGCGTCAATGAGGCATCTTTTAATGAAGTCCCCTTCGTTGTATGGCTTTTTAGCCCATGCTATGTTCCAAGCCAGTCGATATAATGCAAGCGTTACGGTCTCCGAGTGTTTCATAAATTTTGGGGAAAACTGCACCTGCTTTTCCGTCTGCCTTTTAAAAGCGACCAACTTGTGCTTGCGAAGTTCAGTCCCTTTTGGAAATTCCTGGTCGATATTAGGATGGAGTGAGCTAAAGTGACGCTGAAGATTTGAAGCTTTGAAATACGCCAATGCTTCGTCACATACTGTATAAGGCAGATCGGCTTGCCATTACGTTCAACAAAAAAATATAAACAAATAAATATATAAGTCGAATTCGTTCCCAATGAGGGTTGGACTCCACCAAGGCTTTGTCACCGATTCGGCTCATAATTTTTATGGACAGAATTTCTAGGCGCAGCTGAAGCGTTGAGGGGGTCTGGTTTGGTGGCCTCAGCATTGCATCTCTGCTTTTTGCAGATTATGTGGTGCTGTTGGCTTCATCAAGCCATGACCTCCGACACGCACTGGAGCGGTTCGCAGTCGAATGTGAAGTGGTTGGGGATGAAGATCAGTACCTCCAAATCTGAGACCATGGTCCTCAGTCAGAAAAGGATGGGGATGAGATCCTATCCCAACTGGAGGAGTTCAAGTATCTTGGGGTCTTGTTCACGAGTGAGGGTAGGAGGGAATGGGAGATCGACAGGTGGATCGATGCAGCGTCTGCAGCAAGGCGGACTCTGCACCGGTCCGTAGTGGTGAAGAAGGAGCTGAGCCGAAAGGTGAACCTCTCGATTTACCAGTCGATAGGCGCTTCCAGGAGTTCACACGGCCAAGCACATCACTGAAAGTCCCGGAGTCTCATCTACATCGTGCTGAATCCATTCTCCTGTAGGTTCCTCCGGTCTGATTTAGCAGTCAAAACTATGTCTACTTCAACCGCAGTTCATGGTGTTCTGTCTAAACCGGAAGTCCGTAGCAGAAAATGTCAAAGATGGCGCCGCCCAATTTTCGCTCAGGAAACTTGTCTGTAGGATGCACTAAAGACATGAATAAATATTAAATAAATATTTAATCATGAAGGCTCATTATGTATTTGTAGCCAACTTGGTCATTTTGAATGTAGGCTAATATAGCTAATATACAGTAGATGCATACTGCGTGTGTTGCCGTCATTATAAGTAAAGATGCACGATAACATCAGTTACTGATAAATATTGGCCGATAATGGCAATTATGATGTCACACAGATAATCCAGATAAAAAAAAAAAAAAAATTCAACCAATAATGCAATCTGATAATTATATACTTGATTCAACCGATAATGCACTCACAAGAACTGCCTGGGTCACACGCAGCAGAGGCAAGTAATGCATTCAGTAGACTGTAAATTGATAACATCTTAATCAGATTATTTTTTTCTTAAATTTAGTTAAATAATTTTCTTAATTTTGTTTTGAGTGTTAACAACTAGTTAAGAGATGAATGTCTAGAATTATTCCTCTTAAACTAAGTAAATATTACTATTTGTTCTTGTTAAGCCCGAAAAATTGGTCATTTTTCACATAAATCAAGAAAAAATTGCTTTCAAATAATGTTTTCTTAAATAAAGAACATTTAGGACAAGCAGGGTTTTTACATATTAAATGTAGTAATTTATTGCTTGAAATAAGGCTGTTTAACTTATTTTCAGCTAGCTATTTTTCTTATTATAAGAAATCTAAGTGAGTGAAATTTACTTGAAGTGCAGGCAAATATTTTCACTTATTTCCAATAGATTTTCACTGAGAACAAGGGAATTTAACGAGTTTTAAGGAGGAGTGTTTATGCACTGTAGTAATGTTGTATATGTTTGGAATGCCTTACTTTTAAGAGCATTTTTGTGCAACTTATATATACATATATATATACATATATACATATATATACAATTAGTGGTTGACTAAATACGTTTTTGCCCCACTGTGTGTGTATATATATATATATATATATATATATATATATATTAGGGCTGTCAAAATTATCGCGTCAACGCGCGGTAATTAATGTTTTTAATTAATCACGTTAAAATATTTGACGCAATTAACGCATATGTCCCGCTCAGACAGTATTCTGCCTTTTGGTAAGTTTTACAGCAAGGCTTTTTGTGCTGTCTAACAGCGAACTCTTGTGGTCGCTTTGCAACATGGTTTATTGTGTTCTTGCCAGTTCAATATGGCTCCACAACGTCTCGGGCTGATGCCTACGTTGTAATGTTGTGCTTATATGATCCTTGGACAAGATTTGTCCGTAAGTATGGTTGTTGTAAAGAATGTACATATTATGTTAGTAAGCGAAATGTTATATTTTTTGTATGAGACGCTTTTTGTTTATGTTTAGTGAACCTGTATAGCGTGCTAAGCTAACGTTTTTGCTAATGCAATGCTTGTGTACTTTTTTTTGTAGTTTTACAACGGTCTAAAGAGGACAATGGTTTGAGGCCATTTTATTAATGAATCAGATGAAAAAGGAAGAAGTCTGATTATTAAGGCGTCGTTCACTAGCTGTCTAGCTTTGGAAAAAGTAGACGCTTCGGAGTGAGGACAGCATAGACAGATTTAAATGACAGTAGAGTGAAATGCCCACTACAGTCCTTATGTACCGTATGTTGAATGTATATAGTCATCTTGTGTCTTATCTTTCCATTCCAACAATTTATTTTACAGAATATATATATAATTTACAGAAAAATATGGCATATTTTATAGATGGTTTGAATTGCGATTAATTGCGATTAATTACGATTAATTAATTTTAAAGTTGTAATTAACTCGATTAAAAATTTTAATCGTTTGACAGCCCCAATATACATACATATATATATAATATATACAACTATATTATACAGTGGGGCAAAAACGTATTTAGTCAACCACCAATTGTTCTCCTACTTGAAAAGATTAGAGAGGCCTGTAATTGTCAACATGGGTAAACCTCAACCATGAGAGACGTAGAAAAAAAATAGAAAATCACATTGTTTGATTTTTAAAGAATTTATTTCCAAATTAGAGTGGAAAGTAAGTATTTGGTCACCTACAAACAAGCAAGATTTCTGGCTGTCAAAGAGGTCGAACTTCTCCTAACGAAGTCTAACGCGGCTCCACTTGTTACCTGTATTAATGGCACCTGTTTTAACTCATTATCGGTATAAAAGACACCTGTCCACAACCTCAGTCAGTCACACTCCAAAGTCCACTATGGCCAAGACCAAATAACTGTCGAAGGACACCGGAGACAAAATTGTAGACCTGCACCAGGCTGGGAAGACTGAATCTGCAATAGGTAAAACGCTTGGTGTAAAGAAATCAACTGTGGGAGCAATTATTAGAAAATGGAAGACATACAAGACCACTGATAATCTCCCTCGATCTGGGGCTCCATGCAAGATCTCACCCCGTGGCGTCAAAATGATAACAAGAACGGTGAGCAAAAATCCCAGAACCATACGGGGGGATCTAGTGAATGACCTACAGAGAGCTGGGACAACAGTAACAAAGGCTACCATCAGTAACACAATGCGCCGTCAGGGACTCAAATCCTGCACTGCCAGACGTGTCCCCCTGCTGAAGCCAGTACACGTCCAGGCCCATCTGCGGTTCGCTAGAGAGCATTTGGAGGATCCAGAAGAGGACTGGGAGAATGTGTTATGGTCAGATGAAACCAAAATAGAACTTTTTGTTAGAAACACAGGTTCTCGTTATTGGAGGAGAAAGAACACTGAATTGCATCCGAAGCACACCATACCCACTGTGAATCATGGGGGAAAGCGTGGAAAAATCATACTTTGGGGCTGTTTTTCTGCAAAGGGACCAGGACGACTGATCTGTGTAAAGGAAAGAATGAATGAGGCCATGTATCGAGAGATTTTGAGTGAAAATCTCCTTCCATCAGCAAGGGCATTGAAGATAAGACGTGGCTGGGTCTTTCAGCGTGACAATGATCCCAAACACACAGCCAGGGCAACAAAGGAGTGGCTTCGTAAGAAGCATTTCAAGGTCCTGGAGTGGCCTACCCAGTCTCCAGATCTCAACCCCATAGAAAATCTGTGGAGGGAGTTGAAAGTCCCTGTTGCCCAACGACAGCCCCAAAACATCACTGCTCTAGAGGAGATCTGCATAGAACGCCCCTCTCGAGTTATTTTACATAATATGTAAGGCTACGTTGAGGTGTATGTTTATGGAATGTTTATGGAATTTTATTGTCATCATCATCGGTATCATTGACATTCATTGACAATTACAAAATGTGATATGATTTGCCCGAAGAAACCGAAGAAGACAACAAAGGCGGACGAGATGAAGCATATCTTTATCAGTTTCCCGTCCCCCATACAACTAAAGACGCACATTCAGACATGGAACATACATCAAAACTGTAGAATAACACAGTCAACAATCTGGGTTTAGTGACTAAGCGTCCAGTCAAGCAGCTCGATTAATTTTAGGGCGTACAAGGTTATGACTTTGTCATGTCCCTGACGTTTTTGCATCTGTTTGCTGTGGAACATTTTGTTGTGGCTATGTGTGTGACATGTTATCACAGCTGGTGTGAGTAGCGACTCAAAATGCTTTTCTTATAAGTCTCTTAAAGGGATACATTGCTGAGGTGTACATGGTGGCAACAATTGGCGCACACAAGGTCACTGAAACAGTTTCATCAGACATGAATGTATGAGAAAATCAAACAACATGCTGTATATATTTTGTCCCAAGATTAATGTCTCCACAACGAAAACATGCTTATTATTCGTTCTATACAGTATCTTTTCCATATACTCAGTAAACTAGACATTTGAATCAGGAGCTCGGTAGACACAGCAGATAATTATGTTTTTACAATTGGGGATTAGGAGTTCAATTGTAATACATTCCAGGAGATTGGCAACACCCCATCCCCCCTTAGATGCCCGATACTTTTGTGTCATGTTATATCCGTGCAAATTAAAGTCAGAGCCTTTGTTGTCTTCAGTAGATAATCCTTAATGTGTTCAAGATTCTTGTAACTCCTGCCGTTGATAAGTTTCGGCTACCGTCCACATCCACGAGTTGTTATACTGGTCGGCTGTGTAGTATTTACAGTTATCCAGCTATTGTAGTCAGTTGGTCAAGACTCGTAATAGCTCTAATCTTCATATCCTGCGTCTTTACAAGGATCCTGCAATCCGAGACCCAGGTGTTGGCTATTTTCCCAGCTTTCTTGAGTTGACGTGCTTTTCTTGCAATTTCAGCATTTCGGCGAGTTAAGTTGTCATTCAAAAAAATCTTCGACCCTTTCAGGTGGCGGCACTAGTTAAGTAGGGCAGTCTTGGTCTTGTGGTCTGCCAGCTTCATGAGCACCGTCGCCGGTCCTCTCCCCCCAGATGGGAGCAGAAGGCAGCGACAGATGTCCAGTGGTTCCATGTTTATTCCATACTCTTTCAGTTTAGCAATTGCCAGTTGCGCCACTGTGTCCCCTGGGCCAGGCGTCAGTTGTAATCCAGAAATGATGAGCTCATTTGCGCGTCGGCACTGGTCGAGATCGTCAGCCAAAATTTCCAGCTTCTTGATGCGAACATCTCTCTCCTCGACCGCCTGCTTGAGTTTCTCGTTTTCAGCGCAAATTAAATGGAGCTCTCTGACGATTTCTTGATTCTGGTTTTGAATCAAGCAAGTCAAGGAGACCTCCAACTTCTGTATGGAGGATTTTATTTCATCCAAGTCTCCAGGTTTCAAATTCTTTGGAGCCATACTGGGAGCCGAGCTTGCTGGCCCTGAGCGCTAATCGGTTAAGATAAGAGAGTGCTTCAGAGTGCGTCTGTACGCGGCGAAGGCTGAGCAGCGAATAAGGTGTGATAACTAAGTCATTTTTGAATATTTTTTCTTTCAACTCAAAATCTTCACTGGGGTCAGAGCTATCCATACATATGTAGTTTTTATTTTCTATTTATTTATTTATCCCCCCCTCCCACACACACACACACACACACTTAGGACAACACAAGCCCATAGAACACAGGTGTCAAACCGGTCCGCAAAGGGCCCCAGTGGGTACTGGATTTCATTCCAACCAAACGAGATGAATACCTTTTCACCAATCTGGTGTCTTACATGTGTAATCAGTTGATACCCGTCAGGTGCTGCTTATTTTAGCAGAAACCTCATTGGTTGAACAGTCTATGCTTGATCTGTTGGAACTAAGACCATGACCCACTGCGGCCCTTTGTGGAATCGGTTTGACACCACTGCCATAGAAGGACTATGGAGAAAACTAACTGTGCTGTATTTTTATATTAGGGCTGTCAAAATTATCACGTTAACAGGCGTTAATTAATTTTTTTAATTAATCATGTTAAAATATTTGACGCAATTAACGCCCATGCCCCGCTCAGACAGATTTAAATGACAGTTCACTGAAATGCCCACATGTTAATTGTGTTTTATGGAGATTTGCCGCCCTCTGCTGGCGCTTGGGTGCGACTGATTTTATAGTCTTCAGCACCCATGAGCATTGTGTAAGTAATTATTGACAGCAACAATGGCGGGCTACTAGTTTATTTTTTTATTGAAATTTGTACAAATTTGATTAAAACGAAAACATTAAGAGGGGTTTTAATATAAAATTTTTATAACATGTACTAACATTTATCTTTGAAGAACTACAAGTCTTTCTATCCATGGATCGCTTTAACAGAATGTTAATAATGTTAATGCAATCTTGTTGATTTATTGTTATAATAAACAAATACAGTCCCTATGTACCGTATGTTGAATGTATAAATCCATCTAGTGTCTTATCTTTCCATTCCAACGATAATTTACAGAAAAATATGGCATATTTTATAGATGGTTTGAATTGCGATTAATTACGATTAATTAATTTTTAAGCTGTAATGAACTCGATTAAAAATGTTAATCGTTTGACAGCCCTAACATATATATATATATATATATATATATATATATATCATAATAATACTTTATTTGACATAGAGCTTTAAATTAGGCAATAAGTTACAAGAACAAAATTTTCTATGCATGACCATTTTTTTTGACAATGACAGTTTTACTAAAAATGCCCCTCTCATGTTATTTTACATAATATGTAAGGCTACTTTGAGGTGTGATAACTATGTAGTTTTTAAAAAATTTTTTCTTTCAACAACTTAAAATGTTCATTAGCGTCTCAGCTATCCATACATATGTAGTTTTTATTTATTTATTTACCCCCCCCCCCCCCCCACACACACACACACACACACACACTTAGGACAACACAAGCCCATAGAAGGACTATGGAAAAAATTAACTGTGCCGTATATATGTAGAAAAAAAATTTGAATACTTCATTTGACATAATTAGAGCTTTGAATAAAGCAATAAGTTATAACAACAAAATTTTCTATGCATGACAATTGTTTTGATAATGACAGTTTTACTGAAAACACCCCTCTCGCCGTTATTTTACAAAATACGTAGGGCTACTTTGAGGTGTGATAACTAAGTTTTTGAATATTTCAACAACTCAAAATGTTCAGTGGCGTCCATACATATGTAGTTTTTATTGACATATTTACTTTTGATGCTATCTAATGCCATCTATGAAAAATAAAAGTAGTAGTAGCAGCATTGTCTTGTGACTAGAACTAAATATGTCCTACAGTGGGGAGAACAAGTATTTGATACACTGCCGATTTTGCTGGTTTTCCCACTTGTAAAGCATGTAGAGGTCTGTAATTTGTATCATAAGTTATCTTCAACTGTAAGGGACGGAATCTAATACAAAAAAACAGAAAATTACGTTGTATGATTTTTGAATGATAAATTTGCATTTAATTGCATGAAATAAGTATTTGATACATCACAAAAATCGAACGTAATATTTGGTACAGAAACCTTTGTTTGCTATTACAGATACCAAACGTTTCCTGTAGTCCTTGACAAGGTTTGCACACACTGCAGCAGGGATTTTGGCCCACTCCTCCATGCAGATCTTCTCCAGAGCCTTCAGGTTTCGGGGCTGCTGCCGGGCAACACGGACTTTCAGCTCCCTCCATAGATTTTCTATTGGGTTCAGATCTGGTGACTGGCTAGGCCACTCCAGGACCTTAAGATGCTTCTTACGGAGCCACTCTTTACTGTAGTTGCCTTGGCTGTGTGGTTTGGGTCGTTGTCATGCTGGAAGACCCAGCCACGACCCATCTTCAGGGCTCTTACTGAAGGAAGGAGATTGTCAGCCAAGATCTGGCGATACATAGCCCCATCCATCCTCCCCTCAATACGGTGCAGTCGTCCTGTACCCTTGGCAGAGAAGCAGCCCAAAAAAATGATGTTTCCTCCTCCATGTTTCATGGTTGGGATGGTGTTCTTGGGGTTGTACTCATCCTTATTTTTCCTCCAAACACGACGAGCCGAGTTTAGACCAAAAGGTTCAATTTTGGTCTCATCCGACCGCATGACCTTCTCCCATTGCTCCTCTGGATCATCCAGATGGTCAGTGGCAAACTTCAGACATGTCTGGACATGCACTGGCTTCAGGAGCAGGATCTTGCTTGCGCTGTAGGATTTTAATCCATGACGGCGTAATGTGTTTCCGATGGTTTTCTTCGAGACTGTGGTTCGAGCTCTCTTCAAGTCATTGACCAGGTCCTGCCGTGTAGTTCTGGGCTGACCCCCCACCTTCCTCATGATCAGTGATGCCCCACAAGGTGAGATCTTGCATGGAGCCCCAGAATGAGGCAGATTGACAGTCAACTTGAACTTCTTCCATTTTCTAATAATCGCTCCAACAGTTGTTACCTTCTCACCAAGCTGCTTCCTTATTTTCCTGTAGCCCATCCCAGCCTTGTGCAGGTCTATTATTTTATACCTGATGTCCTTACAAAACTCTTTGGTCTTGGCTGTTGTGGAGAGGTTTGAGTTTGTTTGTTTGAGCATATGAACAGGTGTCTTTTATACAGGTAACAAGTTCAAACAGGTGCAGATACTTCCGGTAATGAGTGGAGAACAGGAGGGGTTCTTAAAAAAGAACTAAGAGCCGAAATATTTACTAGTTGGTAATGTATCAAATACTTATTTCATGCAGTTAAATACAAATGTATTATTTAAAAATTATACTATGTGATTTTCTGGATTTTTGTATTAGATTCCGTCCCTCACAGTTGAAGAGAACTTATGATACAAATTACAGACCTCTACGTGGCTTGCAAGTGGGAAAACCAGCAAAATCGGCACTGTATCAAATACTTGTTCTCCCCACTGTATATTGTGTATGCATGTGGAAAATGTTTTATAATGTAAATAAAACATTGAAATGTTCAAAAAGTCACAAATAACAATTTGGAATGAACAGAATTTATTTCAATACAACAACTAACAAACAATAACAACAATAATAACGAACTACTGCAACTACTAACTTTCAACGAACAACGACAACAATAATTACAACTGCTTTTTTTTTCAACAGTTCCAACATAGTCTCTTTGTGTGCTTGTTGCATATAACAACCCCACGTTCATCACGTCATTGGGAAAAAACTAATCAAAGGCAGTGATGGGGCTGCTGCAAGCATTATTCATAACAAGGTACAACGCGACACTGTGAGCCTTTTTTGCAACATACAAAAACATTACAATCATCATCTTCGAAAGGAAGGATGTTGTTATGCTATGCTAATGCTACGAGTTAGTTTAGTGTGTGATGATCACTCAGCACAGAGTTTTAAAGGCTAAAGCAACATGGCATATCAAGCATATCTATCTTCATCTCGTTCTCGTGTCGTCAGACGAAAACTGGCATCCATCTTGTTATGTTTTAGTCTCCCAAGACACGTTTTAGCGCGTCATCGTGACGTCATTATGAAAAAATTGCTCGCTGACGAAATACTTTCGTTATCATCATTGTTGACGAAAGCAACACTGCTCTGGAGAATGTCAATTATGACAAGGTTGTGTTGGCATTTGTACTCGCAAAGGTCTGCTGCAATCTTCTGCCAAGGCAGCTCCGGCAATGGTGTCGTGATCAAGGGCTCCTTCTGCTGACTGGGTTGGTTAATGTTGCAGTACCGACATAATTGTATGAGTTTTTATACATCCATTCCGATCCCTGGCACTAGATGGCGCCTTTGTAGTCTTGTCTACATTTCGTCAGCCCCTGGTGACCCTGATGGATCATCTGGACAATGTCGTCACGAATGCTAAATGGAACAACAATTTGGTTGCCTTGTCTCAGGACTCCATTCGGCTCACTCAGTGTTCCACGCTCGCGAAAGTATGGCTTCGCCAACATGGCTACGCTTTTCATGTGATCCGGCCAGCCTGTCTTTACATAGTTCAGGACACACTGGAGCTCAATGTCCGTCTCTGTTTGCTCCTTGATCTGATCCAGGACAGGCATCGTCACTCCTAGGTTCTCCTCTGTGGCATCAAAGTATGCCTGGATCTCCTTTTCCAGGCTGTCCGGTTCTGTGCTTTGTAGTGGGCACATTAACAGTGCGTCCGCAGCAACAAGGTTCTTCCCCGGGACGTACCAACGTACACAGCTGCAGAACTGAACTTCATCAATCTGACAAGGGGACGCAGGCAGCAGAAGAGTCTCGTATATAGATCTTTTGAATTCATCAGCGTGACCAATGGCTTGTGGTCGATGTGTAGCCAGTATGACTCTAGGCCACACAGATACTGATAGAAACATCCTGACGCCCACACGCCCAAGCAGACATTCCTTTTCAAGCTGGTCATATCTTGGTTCGGTGTCAGATAGAGTACGGGAACAGAATGCCACAGGCTTCAGTGTCCCATCATGCATCTGCATGATTAAGCCTCCCAGGCTATAGCTGCTTGCATCGGTGCTGATGACGGTGTCTCTCTGAGGGTCAAAATCGACCAAAGCTGGCGCTAAGGATATAATTGATTTCACCTCAGTGAAAGCTCTTTCTGGTTCCGGACCCCAGACCCACTCTCTGTCAGATTTTAGCAGTTCGTTCAATGGCCGGAGACGGGTGGAGAGGTCTGACCGATAACGGCCTATGTATGTCACCATTTATAGGAACCAAGTTCTGGAACGTTCATTGGGGTGCTCATGTCTAATAGGCAGCAGCTCTCGCGGGGTTTGGCCTCCGGTCCCAAAAAGTCCAACTTCGTTTGAGACATTTAGCACTTTTTTATGTTGAGCTTGAGGCCAGGGTTTTGGATGGCCTTCACGACCTTGCTGAGTCTTATGTCCTGTCAGACTATTACACCTTCATGTCTTTCCAGCAGCTCCAACATTTTCCTTTGAAATATTTCGCTGACGCGATCTCAAAAGGCAGCCTTTTAAAGCAGTATCTACCCCACGAGGTATTGAATGTAGTCAGCAGGGCACATTCCACTTCCAAAGGGATCTGCCAGAACCTGTTGGCTTTGTCCAGGCTTGTTAAGACTGCACTTCCTGCCAGCTTGGGGAGAAGGTCGTCAATAGTAGGCAGTATGAACTTTTCTTGTTCAACACATTCGTTCAGACTTTTCAAGTCCACACATATTGTAATTTTGTTGTTCTTCTTTATTACTGGGACCATGGGTGCAGAGCATTGTTGGCTGTGTGACTTTCTCTATGATGCCCAGTGACTCCATCGGTTTCAGTTCTACCTCCACTTTGGTCATTCAGCGGGTTGATCAGGCCTAACTTGATGGTCGCTGCTCAGCAGAGTAGGTTTTCTCCACATGACTTGACTACGACCACCCTGAAGTTACAGTCGCGTAGCTTGTGCTGTATCTTAGCTTTAATCTTGGCTAAAAACTACCCTTTAGTGGTCACTGTGCCATCTGGGCTTCCAAATGGTGTTTTAACAGGTTTAAGTTGGGGTTTTTTGGGCTTGGCCATAGTATGTGACTTCTGTTACTACTGACGTGTCAGCCCCCGAGTCAATCTTGAATGTCACCGGAGTATTAGCAATGTCTAGTGTAGTGTGCCACGGTGGCTCATCTTCAGTAATGACCTCGTTAACATTTGTGTTCTCATTTGTATTATTTTCAGCTAGTGCCCCAAGGAAGACAGCCTCCTCTTCATCCCAGTCACTTTGCATGCCATTTACTGTCACCGCCCGTTCACTCTTAGTGTAATATGCTACTGTAAAGTGTCCCATTTTCTCGTTTTCCTTTAGCTGGACACTGATTTGGATCACTGTGTTCTCTCTCTTCCACAGTTTCCGTTTTCGTTTTTCTGTCTGTGTGGAGTGTGTACTTTAGCTCCGCTTACTGTACTTTATAGTTGCTCCTTCCTTTCTTTCTGAAAGCTTTGACTTCATCCACGCTGTCAGGTGAGCCCTGGTTCTCTCCATTAATTAACTCCTAATACCTTGCCATTTCAACTGCACTACACAGTGTCAGATCATCCTTCATTTGTAACTTTTGAGATAGTGTTTTATCTGGGATTCCAATGACTAATCCGTCTCTCAGATGGTCATCTTTCTCGGAGCCAAACTCAAGAGTTTTCTGCTAACTCATAGAGCTGCCTTATGAACCCTTCCACATTTTCGCTAACTAGCTGCGCACTTGCATAGAATTTAGCCCTTTCATAAATGATGTTACGTTTCGGTAACAAATGTGCATCAAACTTTGTTAGTACCGGGGCATACATTTTAGCATCTTCTGCATCCGTGAACGTGAATGATTTAAATATGTGCTCACCCTCTGCTCCCATTGACTATAGTATGGCGCTGACCTGTATTTCCTCGTCCTCCTCGTTCAGTTTTGTCACAACTCTATACCGGGAAAATCTTTTTTATTCTAATCTGGTCAGGTTGCTGGCTTTGCGAAATCTAAGTGCTCCGCGGGTAAAACTTTGCCATGGCGGAGCAAACACTCAGTCTGTTGTCCCAAAGTTACTGTTATTTTTCTTCCCCTAGGGCATGAGTCAGCAATCCATGGCTCTACAGCCACATGCGGCTCTTTACCGCTGCCCTAGTAGCTCCCAGGAGCTTTTTCAAAAATGTTCTAGAATAATACATTTTGGGAAATATATTTTTTGTTTTAATATGGTTTCTGTCGGAGGATAAATATGACACAGACATTCTTTTAATTTTAATATTGTTATGAAGTTAAACTTGAGGGGGCATCATACAACAGAGTAAGCACGTGGTGCGTCATTCTGTACAGACAAGTTTCCGAGGTATTTCCCCTTTACTTCCGCATTTCTGCCTGCGACTTCTGTTTTACAATTTCTCTAACCAAAACAACAGTGGAGCTAGAGAGGCATTACTCCTTAAAATCCCTCAAAAAAGACAATTTGGAAATGCCGCATCCATCTGTCATCATCATGACATAGGAGGACAGCATGAAGAAATGGCTAAGCGTCGCCACAACCAAAATAGTTTTGTATTTTCTTGGGTTAATGGCAGTGGATGGATGGAAACGCAATCAGGGACCTGAAAAGCTCTTAAGCATATAGCATATATCTTAAGCAATGTGTCCTTATACATGAATATGGGAAATTTGTGTTCATGAAGGCAGATGTGAAACCAAAACAGTGCCACCACAAAGCAATAACAGGCACAATTATGTTCAATTTGACCACAATTCTGCGTGTTGCGTCACAGCTGAGACATCATTAGCTTCGCATTAGCTTCAACAACAAAGTAATGGAAAACACTCATCTACTACAAGTCATACACTGACTTTTTACCCTAAATACATAAATTCAACTGTTACATGTTTTTTGTTCATTTGTTTACAAGTGAAAAACGCTGTTAGGCAAGGGAAGACAACTTGATGTGCTTCACAACAACACTTACGTTGATTGACTTATATTGAGACTACATGCATTCTCCCTTGATGATGGAAGGCTCGATTCGCTTCATTAATATTTTCCTAATAATTTTATAAATTGTAATTTAGAGACCTGTTTTGCACATGCACCAATTGTTTTAAATAAAACAAGAAATGGAATCATGTTGTCCAAAAGTTTTATTGTGATCAATATCTGCAATAAAAAAAATGACATACTATTGGTGTTTGTATGTACATGTGCGATGTGCTTATAATACCAAAACTATAACCTAACTAGATGACAATTACCTGATTGTATTTCCTTGTAACAACAAAATCTGTGTCAGCCCTTCTGCATTCGACAACTGTAATATTATTTGTAATTTCGCTTCATTTTGGTCACTCCAGTGGCCGGCGTATCAATCTACACCACATGTTGACAAAGGCCGCAAAGGATGTTAGGATTTTGTCCAAGAACGATCAACGAAGTGATAAGAACAAACATGCAATCTTTAAGGTGGATACTTTAGGGTTAAAGGTACGAGCCAAATCCTTGTCCTGCTGCTGTTTTCAATTCAAGGCGGATGGCGAGGTAGATCCATACTGGCACTTTGAAGCTGGACGCTGTTCAAAACATTCCACTTCCAAGCATATATATATATATATATATATATATATATATATATATATATATATATATATATATATATATATATATATATATATACAACATCACTAAAAGTCCCAGAGTCTCATCTTCGTCGCGCTGAATCCATTTTTGTTGATCCCGTAGGTTCCTCTGGTTTGATTTAGCAGTTAAACCTATGTCTACTTCAACTGCAATTCATGGTGTTCTGTCTAAACCGGAAGTCCGTAGCAGAAAATGTCAAAAATGGCGCCAACCAATTTTCGCTCAGGAAACTTGTCTGTAGGATGCACTACAGACATGAATGAATATTTAATAAATATTTAATCATGAAGGCTCATTATGTATTTGTAGCCAAGTTGGTTTTGAATGTAGGCTGACATAGCTAATATAAATGCATACTGCGTGTGTTGCCGTCATTATAAGTAAAGATGTACGATAACATCAGTTACTGATAATTATTGGCCGATAATGGCAATTATGATGTCACACAGATAATCCAGATAAATAAAAATAAAAAAAATTAAACTGATAATGCAATCTGATAATTATATACTTGATTCAAGCGATAATGCACTCACAAGAACTGCCTGGGTCACGCGCAGCAGAGGCAAGTAATGCATTCAGTACACTGCAAATTTATAACATCTTAATCAGATTATTTATTTTCTTAAATCTAGCTAAATAATTTTCTCCATTTTGTTTTGAGTGTTAACAACTAGTTAAGAGATGAATGTTGTTGAAATTCGCCCCCCCAGCCAAGACGCACTCGGGAACAGCGACAGCCAAATAAGTGCCACTCGTCTGACGCTGCCCCCGCGCGCGCCAACCGGGAAGGCAGAACTCCGCGCGTTCTCTCTGACATTAACCTTTTGTACTGACTCCATGTTCCAAAAGTTTGAAAAAGACTCGCCGAAAGCAGGTTGACAATTTATCCATCGACAATGGTAAAAACGAGGCAAAAACAGACGACGGAGGGACAATTCTGGATCCAAAATAAGGCTACATGTTTCCGAGCAGCAAAAATCTGTGTTATCTCAGTGTCCAGTCTTTTTAAAGTCTTTGCTGACGCGGGCCGGGTCAAAGGTGTGTCCGAAGGTGTGTCTGGGCCCAAATGCCGCAAATTTCCAAAGTTTTTTTTTTCTTTAATGTCAGGGGCGTGATTTTTTTGGTCCAGTTTTTCAGTGCATCAACAAATCTCCGACTCTTTCAAATGACGTTAAATTTTTATAAACAACTTGCAATTCTTGGGATTTGTTCTGTAAATGAATTTATGCAGCTTATTATTTTATTTTATACTGAAATGTCCATAACAATGGACATTCCCTTTAAAAGACGCTGGACTGGAGAGCTGTGAGGTAGTAGGAAGCGAGGGGGAGACAGGTGAGAAGCAAACGTTAGCGGTTGAATGTGGCGGCAGTCCGTTATTTTGTTTATTGTTTTCTTATTGTTGCCACAATAAAGTGGATAAAACCATAAACGACTCTTCTTTTTTCCCTCATTCGAGGCTATTACAATACAATTTTTAAAAACATTTTTATATTATTATTATTTTATATACATGAGAGGTGCCGGATCTGCCCAAATAAGTCCCGGAACACAGGGAGGCCAAAATCAAGCGGTGCCGAATCTTGTTCCGGCAGGATCCGGCACAAATTAACCCCTGCACACAATAGTTCAGGCATAGTGGTATAGGTAGTTCGATGTAGTTTGGCATGTATATTTCACTTTACGTGACACACATTAACCCCTTTTACTATTTCTACATTTTAGTTTTATCTCTCAGCAAAGTATATTTTATCTGAGATTTGGTTGTATTGCGTTCATGTTACACAACCCGAGCAACGCTACTGCTAGTAAGTTTATAGGTTTGATATTGTGCCATTGTGTTAAGAAAATAGTACTTTTTGATATTTAATTCTGGATTATCGATACAGCACAGCAGATTATATTGATTGATACTTTTATAAGAATGTGGTTTTTTTCACTACTTTTCTGTTTTCATAAATATCAATTCACTTGTTTGTTGATATGTTGATGTTTATACATTTTTTATGTTGTTTTAATGATGTGGTATATTTCAGGTGTGGGCTTCGCTTTGAGCTATGCTCCATCCATCGCCATGGTCGGTCGCTACTTCAGCGAGAGAAAAGCGTTGGCGTACGGCATCGCCCAGTCTGGTAAATTCTCTGTTTTCGTAACTTCCTATCAATATCCCAGCATTACAGTCTCGTTCTTCCATCCAGGCAGTGGCATTGGAACCTTCATTTTGGCTCCTTTGGTGCAGCTGCTTATCGATCAATACTCTTGGAGGGGCGCCATGCTGGTCCTGGGCGGCTTTGTCTCTAATTTGTGTGTGTGCGGAGCCTTGATGAGGCCGGTGTTGGAGCATAAAGACAGGAAAAGGTACGGTGCCTTGATACAACCTCTAAATATCAAAGTTTGTTATCTTAGTTGGTTTCATTGATGTTGATAAAACCTCCAATCCATTTAAACTGGGAGGCATCACAGATCAAAATATCGATATTTCATATGGATTAGTCGATGTTCCACCATCAAAGTTAATGCCACGAATCATCAGAATGCCACCCAGCTCAACCCACTAACTTCAATGGCTTCCTCATACTATGTCAACCTTCCACTGAGCAAACCAGTTTCTTATCCTGTCAGGAAGAGGAGGAGCTGTGCTAACACATGCACAGCTCTCAAAGGAAAAAGAGGAAAGCCTTTTGATTAGGTCCCAATGAGTCACCGAGGTGTAAACATCTCTTCGCCTGGCACAGACTCGCCCAGGTCTGGATTTAGATAGTGTTTGAAAAACATTTTTGAAACCTCCTGTCTTAATGACTGATAACAAAGCAATCTGGTACTAGTTAGAACAACTTGTTAATAACTCTTGTGTGTTTCTGCTTTCCTGATAAAGCTTCTCCCTCAAAAGCACCAAAGAAGAATCCGAAGAGAGCCCACTAAAGTCACTGGAAAAGAGTGACCTGAACTACACTGAAGGACTCTTGATTGCTAACTGCCACCTAGAGAACAGCAAACTAGCCGAGGTCAGCAAGCTAAATCAGGCTAACGCACTAGCCCTGCTATCCGGCGGGCCCGACAACAGGCTGACAGATCTCAAGCTGGCCGAGTGCATTTTAATCAGCAATGTGCAAACGACAACCGCACTCGGGGAGACTCCGAACTCAAACTGCAAAACGGCCGACGCAAAGAGGGAAGTTCGGGGTTGTTGTAGTTGTTACCTCCAGCTGGAAGAAGACTTTGGCTTCCTGATGGTTCCGGACTTCTTGGTCCTGGCTTTGTCCTTCCTCTTCCTGGCGTACGGTTGTAGTACTCCAGTGGTCTACCTAGTTCCCTACGCCCTCAGCAAGGGGGTGGAGCACAAGCAGGCTGCATTAATCATGTCTATATTTGGAGTTAGCGGCATCGTGGGTAACGTCACCTTTGGTTGGATCACAGACAGAGAGTAAGTAAACGAGTGACAGAAAAATACAGTGTCTTTATTTCCTATTATTGAAACCTGATGCTTTTCCAGGTGTCTGAAGCGCTACCGAGTGCTGAGCTACATGCTAGCCATCGGAGTGGAGGGCCTGAGCTGTCTGTTTGTTCCGCTCAGTCACTCTTTCGCACCTCTGGCGGCCTTCACGGTGGTCTATGGCTACTTTGACGGTGCTTACGTGGCGCTCATCCCCGTGGTCACCTCGGACGCTGTGGGCTCCTCCTACCTCACTTCAGCTCTGGGCGTGGTCTACTTCCTGCACGCCGTACCCTACCTCATTAGCCCGCCCATAGGCGGTGAGGAACTCTTTTATACTTTACGCCCCTTAGAAATTTGTTAATTGAAGTACTCCCACTAACGGCTATAGCAGTCAAATGTTCATCTAAATTAGGAAGCTAAGTAAAATGTTTTTTTTCATTTGTGTACCCCCCGTCCCCATCTTTTCTCATTCAATATACTGTTAATTGATTTATTGCATATTTATTTAAAGCAAGATATAGTAATTGATTTGTATGTCGTTGTTCAGGTTGGTTGGTGGACGTGACTGCCAACTACACGGCGACCTTTTTTGTCAGTGGAGTTTCATTCATATGCAGCGCTGCCATCTTGGGGGCAGCCATGTTGGTCCGACGCTCCCGTCGGTCGAGACAGAAGGTGCCCTGTCCTGAACATGCTGGACCAGTTCCCACCGTCATTTAAGGAACTTTAAGTTTTTATAACAATCAATCACTCTTCAAACCACATTTTTTTATTATTTTTTTTACCTCAGCTTTTTGTAAGTGAAAGCTAACGATACAAAAATTTATATATTGATACTTTCGTATCATTACGATATGTCATATGGATATTTGATAGTGCAGCATTTATTCTGTACTGGGAAAATTAACAATAAAGCTCATGAAAATATCATTAACAATACTGTGAGTGATAACACTTAACGGTGTTGATATTTGATACTTATGGAATAATACTGTACCTTGAATGGTAAAGACAACACCTGGAAATATGTCATACTGGTGCGTCGATATTGAACTGTGAGACACAACTATGAAATATCACCGTATCAGTATTTGGTATCAGGGTATCGATACTGCGTCAACACAATATGTATCAATTTGGGCAAGATGTCTTGCCATTTTTGTGTCACTGGATTTATATATTGTTTGTATGTTTTAAAAAAAAAATGGACCAAACATGCTGGAAATTAATAAACATTTTAATATTTATGATTGCTGCAGTTTTTCCCCAAGTAAAGTGGCACAAGATGAATTTTCTAAACTACTAAAGTCAAGTTGAATTTGGCACAAAAAATATACGGCAATGTGTTGTTATGTTGAATGTCTAAAGAGGTTGAAATAATAAGCGAAGGACAAGAAAAATGTTGTCGACTGTACATTAGGTAGCAGTTTGTAAGCCCACAAGAGCATGATCGAAGATCGTCTATTCCAACATACCCCAAACAAGTCCCAAACAAGCTTACCACTGGTAGAGAAAGGAGCGAAACAGTTCACGAGTGAGGGGTCTGCATTTTATAGACATTCTTGATTGGTTCTTACCCATGACAATGATGACGTAAGGCGTCAGAGACGATGGCTAAATTGCTAATCGGCTAAAACACGCAGAGGAACAACGTAAACTGGACAGGTATATGTTTTAAATGTCACTTTGTGTGATTACTTAGTCACTCGTTTATAGCGCTGTCCCAATACAGGCGAGCCGCCTAGGGTGCATCTTATCTCTTGTTTTGACACAATGGCAGAATAGAACATATGGTGTTAAGCCTTACACTTTTTTTCCTCTAATACTTTTTCGTACATTTTCATTAAAAGTCTTCGTTCAAGCTTGTTTTTGAACCTTTCTGTGTGTTGTTTGGAGGTTTCGGGACACCTGTCAAGCGAATGGTTAGCCATCATGCTAAACTACTTATAATGAAAATAAAATTAAACTTGTTGTGTTTTGTCCTCAGTGTTCTTATGTAATTAGTCTGAATCTTTTGCTAGGTATGACAACAAGTATTATATTTCCGTTCTGGTGCTGCCAGTAAAGTGGTATTAAAGCGGAAATGTGGAGTAAGGTTGGCCAACCATGTTTTTGAATAATATCAATGGCTAAACAATTATAAGCATATTTTCATTATTTTTTTTTAACGCAACCCTTCCAGATTCTTTTTTTAACCCATAGCAACGCCCTTGACAACGAAAATGCTTTTCTTTGGCAATCTTCGGAAATTACGTCACGCTGAGAAGTGCGACGGAAGGCCGGTGTTGTGCCCAAAAATGTACCCCCCGCGTGAAATGTCCCCCCTGACGGGAACGCTTATTTATAACGCTTTATTGAGGTGAAAACAAATGTTTTCATGGACGCATTACAGTAATGGATTTACGACTGTAAATCAGTTTTAAATAAATAGATTACAGAAAATACTAGTACTGTATTTTAGTAACAAATCGTGGACTGTGCCACATAACCATCTTTGAACAGAAATGTATTAGTCTACAGGTTTTCACGACCATACCCCAATGACAATCACACAGGTATGACATTTATGAGCTCAAGCAGAGTAAAATAATACATATTCACAGCACAAGAAAATTGTTTCCATGTCCATCGATTGGTAAGAAAAAGTTGTTTGTACGAGTGACGTGTGGGCGCTCAATAATAAAATAAATAAATAAAATAAAATAAATAAAATAGGCGCTCAATAAAGCGTTATAAGTAAGCGCTCCCGTCAAGGGGGACATTTCACACGGGGCGGCTATTTTTCGGCACAACACCGGCATAGAACAGTATTGTTTGTTGCATTGCTTCTCGGTAAGATGCCACGGCGGTGTGTGGCGGTGTTTTGTTCTCACTCAAACGAAAAGTTGTATGAGTGGCCAAAGGATAGCAGGGCACGTAAATGGACATCTTTCTTCGCACGAAGCGAATGAATTTCACGCCATCATCGAGTAGTGTTCTCTGCTACAAACACTTCGAAGATGCCTGCTTCCTTAACCGGTCTGCTTATGATCAAGGATTTGCCAAAAGTAAGTGTGATTTTTGGATAGATGACTGATGACTTTGTCAAAGCAGAGCTGTCAACTGTTGTGGAATGAACAGTAAAAGCTAGCGACGTTAGCCAAAAGCTAACTCGTGGCAATCCCCGATCATAGTTGTTGTTGCGTTCGCTAGGTTAAACGTGTTTAAATTGTGCGTCATCTATGATCTTGTCTGAAAGGGTTAATCCACTGTCAATCGGGAAAGGGGTGTGGATACGCGGGTCTGCGTCGCGGTAATTCACGGTCACGTTGCAGTAAGAGACACACACCGCCGGTGAGTTTGTGCACATTTATTTGTATTATGTATTTCCACCTTCATGCTTCAAGCATTGCATTGCATTGCATTGCAATTTTTACGGTTCGGCGTTTCTTTCATGGTGATCGCTTGATAGCCTTCTAGTTTGCGTTTTACGAGAGCCACTGACAGGTGACAGTTGACAACAAGCGTGTTGGTTTTAATGTCTCGCAGCGAATCAGCGAGCGCGCAGGTCACGCAGTGAATCATGGGAAATGTTATCTCGGGACAACACTGAAATGGTGCTTTGTAATCTGTTCGCTTGTGTGAAAAAAACTACATTTCCTCACGCCATTAGACGCCACTTCCTGCCGAGAGCCCCAAGCTGTGTTCGTACTGTTAGCTCCATGTGTTAATAAAGAAACAAAGTTGTCAGCACGTCGTGTGTTCGATACCTTTGTCAACAAAAAGCTCATAACAAGACACTATACACGATCCGTTTACGAGACGCTGGGACTGGAGAGCTGTGAGTAATAGGAGGCGAGGGGAAGATGAGCGAGAAGCAAAACTTCGCGGTCGAATGTGGCGGCAGTCCGCTATTATTTTGTTTTCTTATTGTTGCCACAATAAAGTGGAAAAAGCCATCAAAGACTAATCTCCTTCTTTCCCCCCAACGTTTTTATATTATTATTTTATATGCACGAGAGCTGCTGGATCTGCCAAAATGAACATGAAGTCTGATTATTATTTTTTTAAACAATGTCATCAGATGGACAAAAACATAAAATTATGTGCAAATGCCTTCATCTTCAAATCATGAAAATAATAACAGCCTATATTTTACCAATCTCGATGGGTCTTGTCTCCATTCCATGTCAGGTAGTCTAGGCACATGGTTTGCAGCCTGATTAGCGTCTGGCTAATACATGTTAGGTCCAACATAAAATTCCACCCTCCTCTTCTTCCTCCAACTCTTCAAAAACTTGGATCTCCTCCTTTGCGCTCGATCTATTGCTTATATCGCTGTTTGAATCATTGTTTGAAGGGCTTTGTATGGTGGCCGTATGTATGGAGCGCTGCCATGCTGTTCTCGGTGTGACGTATCACTTTCGGGTTCGTCCCCTTTCAGGCTCGAACTTCGGAAACGCGATTATTTTGTCAAATATACAACATAAAAATTAAGTTTTCATGCTTTATTTGTTGGACAATGTTTAATTACTTTAATTGTGACCCTATTTGGCATGTTACTTCACATTTCTGCTTTAAGTTTAATAATAATTGTATGTGAAAATACCAACATCATATTTTGCTGTTGTCTTCTTCTAAGCGGATGAATGGAGCCAGACATTCTGACCTATAAGCACGCAGTCACTGGCCCGCCATTGGATGATGACATCAGGGAGGCGGGATCAGACGAGGAAGCGTTCCGTGGATTTTCTCGCGGCCTTGCCGATCCGCCGTTCCGCCTCAGGTTCGGCTTCCGCCACCAGTCGGAACCCTCGCCCCTCACCAACAGGTTCCGTGACGCCCCTGGAGAGGGGGCGGGATTCGCCGCATTCGGCGGGCAAGCGGCCCACCCGTGGTGTTGCGGCTTTGCGGGTGCCACGACATCTTCGAACGTTCTAAAGGAGACGCGGGATGTTATCATGGACTCGGAACCTGGACCGTCGCACCGCTGTCTCCATCTCAAGACTGAAGACACGCCCCGGGTTTCCTCCGCCTCGGAGGAGCAGGACTCCATCTCGTTGGAGGGACCTTCGGAAGACTCAGAACCCAACGTGTCATCGCTGGCCTCCTTCGAGGACAGCACCGATGATGAACAGATGATGGATGACGTGTGCTCCGCATCTCAGGGAACGTGTCCTACCTCTAATCTCTCCTCTAAATTTTTCGCTGATGATTCCAGGGGTTGTCAGAGTCTCCCCCCAAGCGACAGCTTCGCTGATTTCTGCTCAGCCGCGACACAGCAAGATCTTGGCGAAACGTGGGCCCGCATTAATGACCGGGGTGACCACATGCAGCAAGTAGGCATTTCAAGCTTAAAAGAAATATTACTGACCCACAACTCTCAGTAGATGGCAACAGTGCATCATTTTATGAATGAAAATACGGTAGGTCCATTTCCATGATGCTTACTTTTTGTTTCTGTCCATCAGCTCCTCCAAGCGTCTTTTCCTCAGATGGTTCTAATAACTAAGCGGGGAAAAAAGGAGGAAGATGAAGCAGAAGAGGTCCCCAACTTGGAGGCGTTACTTCGTCTTAAACAGCTCCTTGACTGTGAAAAGGGCACAGCTGAGCGGTAGGAGAAGCCAGGCTTGGGTGATTTTATGATTAAGAGACATTTGGGGTCAATTTCGGTGACGTATTTAATCGATCAGACGTGGTGGAAATGCAGCCTGACTATACATTGGTATAAAAAAGTATTTGAACCTTTTGGAGTTTCTCACATTTCTGCATAAAATCACCATTAAATGTGATCTGGTCTTTGTCAAAATCACACAGATGAAAAAAAAAGTGTCTGCTTTAACTAAAACCACCCAAACATTTATAGGTTTTCATATTTTAATGAGGAAAGCATGCAAAGAATGACAGAAGGGGGGGGATAAGTAAATGATCCCTCTGCCTAAGGAGACTTAAAGAGCAATTGAAACTCATTTTTGCCAAACAATTTAAGCCAGGTGTGTGCCCAACCAGTGATGAGTGGTTTAAAGCTGCCCTGCCCACTATAAAACACACACCTGGTAAGAATTGTCTTGATGAGAAGCGTTGTCTGATGTGCATCATGGCTCGGTCAAAAGAGCTGTCTGAAGACCTGCAATCAAGGATTATTGATTTGTATAAAGGCTGGAAAAGGAAAGTCTCGATGTTCATCAGTCGACAGTCAGAGAAGTTGTCTACAAATGGAGAAAGTTTGGCACTGTTGCTTCTATCCAAAGTAGTGTCATCCACCAAGGGTTATGCCAAGAGTTCAGCGCAGAATACTCAGGTAAAAAAGAACCCTACAGTGTGAAATCACTGGCACATTCCAATATCTCTGTGCACACATCATAAACTATGTGTAATACTGTGGCCAACAGTGGTGTTCATGGGATGGTGTTCATGGGAGGACTCCACGGAGGTAGCCACTGCTGTCTAAAAAAAAACATTGTTGCTCATTTAATGTTCGCAAAAAGGCACTTGGACACCCCACAGAGGTTTTGGCAAAATATTTTGTGGACTGATGAAACCAAAGTTGAATTGTTTGGGAGTAACACAAAACGTCATGTGTGGAGGAAAAATGGAACAGCTCACCAACATCAACACCTCATCCCCACCGTGAAGCATGCTGGAGGGCGCATCATGATTTGGGGCTGTTTTGCAACCTCATGTCTTGGACAACTTGCAATCATTAATGAAAGACTGAATTCAAAGGTTTATCAGGATATTTTGCAGAGGGCTGAGGCCATCTGTCAGACAGTTGAAGATAAAAAGAGGATGGATGCTGCTACGAGACAATGATTCAAAACACAGAAGTAATCAACTTCAGAATAGTTTCAAAATACACTTCGCCCTTACTAAAGTTGTTTATTTACAGCAGAAAAGGTAACAACAGTGGCAGTCAGATACCATTTTATTTTTTTTCAGGTCATTCATTGTCAGATATAAGCAGCACAGCAAAACGTTACAATAAAAAATGAGTAAAAATATCAAAATGGCTTACCTTTTGGTCCTCTGTAAGACTATGGCCCCCAACAAAATGTTTACTGCTTATGAAATGTGAATAAGTTCACCTTGCTGGCGTTGAACTGGTCTTTTGGACGTCCGTGCAAATTGATCCATTCTTCACATTTTTTCCTCTGAGTTTTTGGTTTTGGGAAAAGTATAAAGAAAACCTCCTTCATATGTTGTAATGTCTAAAGTCGTCTCTAAGTTTCAGAGCAGCAGTGTTGACTTGGCATGTTCTTTTTTGAAAAATTACCGGACAAAACAAGCAGAAATAACATGGATTGTATGCGAGGGCGTGTTTATAATGACCCGATAATGATCCGTGTTACGATGGGGAGGTCACGGTCTAAAAATAGCATTCGTGCAATACACTATTCCATTTGTCTTGCGTTCCAGTGGTGGGAGCATTCTGGTGGCCCTGACGGTACGTCCGGGCCATTTATATTGTCGATGCCAGAATATATCAATGGCGTACTGCACGCATGCTATTTTTAGACCGTAACGTCGCATCGTAAAGCGGAAGTAAAGCCGAAGTGGGACATTATAGACCTGCCCTCACATAGAAACAACGTAATTTGTGCTACTTTTCGCAGGTAATCTTTCAAAAACGAACATGCCGATCACGCATTGCTTTTTTGGAACTTGTAGAAATGACTCTAGACATTGTGGCACATGAAGCATGTTTTCTTCATACGTTTCCGGAAACCAAAAACTCGGGAGGAAAAAATGTGAAGACCGAATCAACTCGCGCGGACTTTTAACACCAGCTCGGTGAATCCATTCACATTTCATATGCAGTAAACATTTTGTCGGGTTGGCATGGTCTTTCAGATGACAAATAGGTAAGCCATTTTTATATTTTTAACTTATTTTTTTAGCGTAACGTTGTGCCGTACTGCTTCTGTCTGACAATGAATGACCTGAAAAGAATTACAATGATATCTGACTGCCACTGTTACCATTTCTGTTATATATATATATGTATATATATATATATATATATATATATATATATATATATATATATATATATATATATATATATGTATATAAATATATATAAAACAACTTTAGTAAGGGGGAAGTGTAGATAAATTATAGAATTAAGATTTGTTATCAATGAAAAAATTAAAAGTGTTCATTGGCTGTCACTGAGTAGCATTTGCGATCGCTACACAAAGCTAACTAAATTACCCCCAAGAACAGTAAGAGACGTAGGACAACCAGAGGATATATGAGAAAGACAGGGCTGATGGTAAAGGATAGCTTGTTGAAACAGGAGAATGTCATTGTCAGTCGCGTCGATAAAAAAGCTAAAGCTATGCTTCGGTCGGCTCGTTTTTTTCGTCTTTTTCAGCCTTCGACACTCAAGCCATCTCTAACTGAACATTTTTATGTTCTTCCACATATTTGCCAGTGAATTTGGCACCAGGCACATCATTTTCGGAGAGAATTGGTAGTTTTAGCTCTGTAAACATCTCCTTCGTACACGATTTCCATTCATTTCCTATTAGGGACAACCGGTGGCTTGTCCCTACTTAGCAACAGTAGCTAATGTCATGAATATTAATGAGCGGAAGTGACGTGTTGCTTGCAGTACGCCATTTTCAGAGAGAGCATATTGATAACCTTATGGGCTATAACAAAGCATCACGATATATTACCTTTTCTATATATTGTCAAACCCCTAATTTGTAGTCATCTATGTGACTTCCAACTCCCAATCCTCAATGTTCCAATCGGTGACATTTTTACCAGTCTGACAATGTTCCACAAATGCAGCTCGGCAGTTTGTTCTCCTGCAGTGTTGGTACAGTGCATCACTTGTTGGGGGGAATGGAGATTTCTGACGAGGCCATACAGACAGAATTGTATCTTGCATCATTTTTGACAGATGACTGACCATTAAGGTGAATATCGACATAACCCACTCCTTTTAGCTCTTCTGATGCCCCTATAATCCGTGCAATTAAATTATATACTAAATTCTGGCACAACAGATTGATTATCAAACATGTTCAAATTGTCAGTGGTGGAAGGACAAGGGCATGTCATATTAGCAGAGTCATTGAGAACCCTCTTTAAATTCAAGCCTGCAATGTACAGTAGGGTGTCCCAGGCCCCCTATATAAAATCACATATTAACAGATTCGGACTCGCACACCCCTTCATTGTATTCCACTTGCTAAAAGAACCGAGCACACGAAATTTCACTCCCATAGCTGGTTGCTAAGGCTTCCCTCATTGACAATCCTACTGGGCTGGCAGATTGTCTAACTTGCACAATTCACATTGGCCAAGGTGTTACATGCACTGGTGCAATACAACTGAAGTGCAATACAACTGGATAGTAGCAATACAACTAAAGACAAGGAAGTGACAGCTGCACTACTGGAAGCTGGCCTTGTCAGCCGTGGGCAATTGGCGGCGGTGATGTTCGACAACCTGAAAGATGAGCTGCCGCTCGTCTTCGTCCTTCGTCAGGCACTGGTTGAAGTCGATCACCAGGTTCACTGCTCGCTCGGCAACATCATTCACAGACTTCAGCTTGGACACAACAACTGGAGCTTCCCGCAGATCCGCGACTGTAGCTGGGAGAGGCAGCTTCAGGCAGTGGAACAGGTTCTGCGACCTCCGGGTGATGGAAGTTGCCCAGGTCAGCCCTCTTGAATGTTAGGGTCCTCCTTCCTTCCAGCCGCCGCAGTTCCTTCCCTTTCTCCTGAGCCTCGTAGAGGTTGTGCGGCATCTTGGCCTTCTCCTCTTCTTTGGTCTTAGTTGAAAACATCGCCAGGGGGGCCAAGTCTTTGCTCAAGTACCAGAGATGCCCATGGAACTTCTTGAGAGCAGCCGAGCCGACTTCACTGTCAACAGCTGTGTATCTGTCCAGCTCCTCGCACATTTCCAGGTTGTTGACAGGTGCATCGACGGTCACTGGAGCTTCGAACCACCGCTTGAGGTAGACCGTCACTGCGAACACGTTGATCTTGCGCAGAGCTCTTGCTTCATGTGGAGTGAGTTGGAACTGCTTCCGAATGATGTAGATTTTCAGCGAGTAGATGCCTTTGGCCATCCATCGAGCCCGGTGGTATGCCCCAGGCCGGTTGAAGCGGACAACTTCTGTCCCGGAGCCCATGAGGAAGAAGCGGGCGAGGAGGAGGAACTCGCGGTAGTCGTCCCTGTGGTGGGTGGTCTCCAGCTGGCTGTCGATAAACCCGACGACTTCGTCCTTCTTGAGACGCACCCACTCGGAGAGGTTGTCGCTCGGATCGTCGTCAAAGGGAGATGCCTTCGAGTGGTCCAGAAAATTCCATTCTGCTTTGAAGCGGACGAACAGGGAAATATCAGGGCCAGAGGATCGGAAGAAGAGGTCGAAGACAGCCGCGATGTCCTGTTCCATGCTATGATGGCGGCAGGCGAGGAAAAGGATGTGGCGGTCCAACTGTGCCTGGAGGAAGGTGCACGCTCCACTGTGGCCACTCTGGCCCCCCAACTGTGTGGCCAGTCCTCCAGCAGTTTGAGTATCGCCGTCGCCATGGACTGCCCGGAGCTCTCCGGAATCTTGGGGATGGCGAGGAACCAAGTGCGATTTTCTCGAAGTAAAGTCACATTCTATCAGAAAAAGACTTGCTTAAACCACCTCCCACGTGGTAAGCTTCCCAAATCCGATGAGTTTTTCAAGATCGGTGATATTTTGGGGGGAAATCCTCCCCCCTTCGAGTTTCAGATAGCTTTTCTGGATCGACCAATGTCAACACCAGGTCAAGGCAACACCGCATACATTCTCATGTGAGTGCAAATGGACAGTTGAAAACGGATCAGGATGACGCCCCTACCCGGCTGGCCCCTGTATACGGCATAGCAGACATTACATGTGCTCTGAGGGAACCCTAAATATTAAGCGATCATTGTGAATTTTTTCTCACAGTACTTTGGCAAGAAGTGGAATGCATTGAGAGGGTGTGTGAGATTAGTTTCCTGGATTTACTTTTTTGGGACACCCTAATGTACAGTGTCGCCGTGACATCAGTAGTATTATGTCCAGATGTTGTGCTAGCCACGTGTTCACTGTCACTTTCAGTTTGGCTTTCATCTTGGCTTAACTGAATGGATGTATCTTATAAAAAGCCATTCTTTTAGATTCAGTTGATGGGAATGACCCAACACAGTCTTGTTCAGCCAATACATCTTATATGTCAATAATAACTTAAAATGTTCACTACGCTGTAGGTTTTTTACATTTTCATTGCAGATATTTTACAGGTAAAACTTTTAAAAAGGGCCTTGTCTCATTCACCATCTGTGTCTTGACTTTTGTCAGTGCCCGTCCAGGATTTTGTCTCCCGAGCCGCCATGACCCATGTGATGCAACCGGCCTCAAATTCAAGTGGGGCACTTCCCACGCTAACAGGACGCTCCTCAGCTGTCTCGGCGTGCTCGATGTGAGTACGTTGAACCCATTGTCTGCCACTGACGGACATGGACCTCCAATCCAACTAAATGATTGATTTTGAAATGATGAAATGATTGACTCTTGAAATGAGTTTATGGTGGGAGGGTGGCAGAGGATAGACGGTAGAGGTGTGCATCGGCACTGCTCTCACGATTCGATTCGATTACGATTCGGAGGGCCACGATTCGATTCGGCAATGCATCGCAATGCATTAAAGCCTGGGATGCATTAAAATTCTAAAGCAAAGTACATTTTTCGTGAATCATGAGGCAACAGAAGCGGTCAGACATAAAACAACTTTTTATTGGCTCTTGTGTCACTCCTGGTTGAAGTCAAATGAAAATACTTTCAGATATATATATTTTTTAAAAATAAATAAATTAAAAAACATCACAGCATTTAATTAGTGCTTTGAATGAGACCAGGGCTTTCTCTTGTTTTTTTTGCACACAGTATTAGCCTTTCACACAGTGCAACATCTGAACTCCTGTGCAAAATCAGTTATAACAGTCACTGTATTTTAGTCACAACGACCAATCAATAAAAATATTCAAGTAAATATTAAAGAAAACGACAAAGAAAATATTGTAGTGCAGCAGCATCTTTATCGCAATATCAATCCAGGGATCAGTTCAGTTGCAAACAAAACATCAACTAAATTGCAATGTAGAACAAAAGCAAAATGTAGGCCTAGCCCACTATATATGTGCAATAGAGGTTAGATCGGGCCTAAAAAATCCAGCCCGACCCGACACGGCCCGCTGGTATTGAAGCCCGACCCGGCCCGAGCCCGATCAATAAACTAGATTTGCAGGCCCAGCCCAAAAAAACCCGAATTTTTTTTTTTTTTTTTTTTTTTTTTTTTTTTTTGAGTGAAGCGGGGTGGGGGGTGGGGGTGGGGGGGACGCAGCAGCAGCAATTTATTTTCATTTCTTCGAGTTGGCTGAAAAAAACGCAAGTTTTCTTAATGTTTAAATTGTCTACATATTTTATGATCATTATAAAAGCATTTACAAAACGAAATAACGCTGGGAAAGTTTAATATAAAAAGAAAAAAACATTGGGTTTTGCAGACACACAGAGGAGAAGATTCAAAAGGATCACATTTCTGTTGCCTTTGTGTGCATAAATAAAAGTGTCCTTTGTAACGAATTCTCAGTTGGCAGAAAAAAAACTCAAGTTTTCTTAATGTTTAAATAGTCTACATATTTTTATGATCATTATAAAAGCATTTACACAACGAAATAACGCTGGGAAAGTTTAATATAAACAAAAAACAAAAACATGCGGGCGACGGCGTTCATGTGCATGCACAAGCAAATGCACAATACAAAGAGCCTGCTCTCGGTTTTATCCCTTTTTTTTTTTTTTTTTAATAATTTATTAGTCCGGCGCGGTGGCCCGACCCGAATGTGAATGTGAATGCTTAACATTTTGACCCAGGTCGGGCCGAAAATGTTAATCAGGTTTGGGCACAAGATCTAACCTCTAAGAGATAGGACATAATATAACAATGGCTGAAGCGGAGAAAGAGGGAGCGAGAAAGATTATTGATGCACCTAAGACATTGAAAGCAGACATCTGGAGACATTTTGGCTTCTACGAGGTTGGTGGGAAACTTGACGAGAGTTATGCGGTGTGTAAAAAATGAAACATGAGAATAATAATACAAATTGGGAAACCAAATCCGTTGCATCACCGGAATTGCATAGGGAAGATTTTTTAACATACTTATATATTTTAAAATGCGCTGAATTGATTCGGCTTGTTGCCCGCATCGAATCGAATCGTCCATGTCCCGCATCGAGATGCATTGCCGCATCGATTATTTTTGACACCACCAATAAACGGTCCCCCTTCAAATGGATTCTACGTCTAGCTCCGTCAGTGGCAATATCCTGTATCTTTTTTTTTAACTTTTTTTTTTTTAACAAGCAGCAGCCGAAAAAGGACAGTTTTCCAACTCCCATACTTGGACCTCTCTATCAACCCAATGCAAGTACGTCGGTTGACGCGCCGTACGTTCTTCCGTCAATGGCGACCACACTGTTTAATTGTTGTCTTTTGTTTTACAGCTGATCAGTCCGGGCCTTAGCCATTCTCAGGTGGTCCTCTTAGTTTTCACACTGTGTGCTGAAGCTAGGGAAGTTGCAGATTCACACTTTTTTGTATATGTTTGTACACCTTTTGGTTCATTATAACATTTAAACAAGGCCAATATTAATGATTCTTTGATTTCATTTGATTTTCAAAAGAAACCACGTGGCTGTGATAAAACTCGACAATGCAAAATCAAAATGGTGCACTCCAACAGTCAGGACTTGTTTTTCATCAGTTTAAACTGAGCATTTTTGCTGATCGATGTATTATTTATTTTCCATTTGCTGATACTGAAGCTTTTAAACGTACCAGCATGCTAATGGCTTGTCAATGTTTGTCATCAAATAAGTTCTGTCAAATATTTTTTCCATCCCCATGATAAGTTGTGCCTTTATAAAGTAAGCTACCAATTGTACTTCTTCCAAAACCCCAAGAAGTTACCTATTTATTTATTTATTTATTTATTTATTTATTTATTTATTTATTTGTTTGTTTGTTTGTTTGTTTGTTCTATTTTGGATCTGGATTTCCTTGACAAATATATCTTTTTGTTAAGTCTTCAGGTTAACAGCTTGGCTCTAAATGGCATGCACTACAAGAAATGTGTATGGTAAATACTGAAATAAATCTGATTGAACTGAATTATGGATTGTTATGCCTCTTTAATTGTTTTTCTACTCTTTCTTTCTCTTTCACCATTTTGGTACTTGTACACCTGAAGTTGACTTCAAATTTTTATTTTTCATACTTTCCTATTCTACAGTGAAGATTTTAAGAAGGAGGAAAGGGCAGCAACACCCAACATGTACGCACATGCAATGAAAGAATGTGTGGCTTCCTTAATTCCCTGAAGCTGTTCACCTGTGAGTTTCCTCAGGAGATAGGCTAATCACCTCTCTGGTCCTCACTCAAGTATTCGTGTACAACTTGGCTGCCAATTGACAATGCTAGACGTCCAATGCATTTGACTGGGAGGGGCGAGTGGTGTCCAGTCAAAATGGATTGGATTCCCGGCGCCGTCAACGGCACTGAAACGTGAGCGTTCGCAGCCATTCTTCCCAGTTTAAATGAATTTGACGCCTATCGTTGTCAATGGCAGGCAAAGAGTTAATAGTAAATATTCTCTCATTTTGAAAATGTTTTGCGTATATTATCTTTTTTTTTTTTTTTTTTTTACCATTTTTTTAAGGACCAAAAAGGGAATTGATAAAAACGTTATTTGTTATTTATGCGGTTTTATTTCATTTATCAAATCTTGAGTGTTATTGAGGGCCATAACCAGTTTATTTCTAATTTTATTCATGTTATTTTATTAACAATTATTTATTTATTCAGAAATACTACATGACCCAAACTGATGTCCATGGTTTTTTTTTCATTACCAAAAATAGCCACTTGCCTCTACAGCAGGGTTCACTAAATCCGGACCTCGGAGCCACTTTTCCTGTCGTGTTTTCCATGTCTCCCTCCTCCAACACACCTGAATGAAATAATCAGGATCATTATCAGGCTTCTGGAGAGGTTGCTGATGACATAATCATTTGATTCAGGTGTGTTAGGGGAGAGAGATGTAGAAAACACGACAGGATAGATGGCATCGAGGTCCAGATTTGGGTTTGATCTATAGGGTTCAAAGTGAGCTTCCTTATTATTTTAATAATGTGTGATTCATTTTATCAGGTTTGAAAGACAAGCTCAGTAATAATACAGGCATAACAATCACCTTTCGGCGAAATCCAACATTTTGAAGTCAAAAAGGTGACCTACGTGAATTGTGTAGATCCAAGGACAAATTTTTCAGGGGGGCGTCGGGAGATTACAAGCTGGCAGATCGTAAGTCCATCTAACTAACTATCGACGTTTTATTGAAGTTGCTAAGCCTGTCGCGATATGCATTGAGTCCATTTATGGCACGGTAAATAAAAATGAGGGCTGTAACTTTCACGGCTGCGTTTTATCGCCGCATGCGTGCGTGCATACATTTGTGCGTGCCTGCTAATGGCATATGAGACAACAATTCCTTTCACAGATGTTTATTCCTCATCAGCACGCTGTAGAATTAAAGTTCAGACATACAAAATAAGGAAACACATCTATATTGAACACTGTAAACCAGGGTTGACTAAATCCGGACCTCGGTGCCACTTTCCAAGTCATGTTTTCCATGTCTCCCTCCTCCAACACACCTGAATCAAAATAATCAGGATCATTATCAGGCTTCTGGAGAGGTTGCTGATGACATAATCATTTGATTCAGGTGTGTTAGGGGAGAGGGACGTAGAAAACACGACAGGAAAAGTGGCACCGAGGTCCAGATTTAGTGAACCCTGCTGTAAACGTTAGCATTGCTACATTGAGGGGAAAAAAGACAACCTACTTTAGCCTCCTATAAAACATTGACAGTCTTCTCCAAAACTTGCGGTTAAAAGGTGACACTTCAAAGATGAAAAATCGCTGGTTAACAGCATTTGCAAAAAAAAAAAAAAAAATGAAACTGATTACTGACACCACATGCAATGACAAAAAGAGCTTTTTTTGCGGAGTGTAACGGGTTAGCGAACATACTTCCAGTGAATATTTCAGCACGTCATGTTCGTTATGTAAATAACGATTTCTGGAGTTAATCCCTCATACATCAGAATTCAGATACCACACTAAGAATAGCTTTAAAATGACACCCTTTATGAAAAATCTGATTGGCAATGCATAATTACTATAGTACTATTTTATATATATATATATATATATATATATATATATATATATATATATATATATATATATATATATATATATATATAGCCTACTATGTATACTATAATAATAATGCTAGATATTAAGAATTGTTTTGATTCATGTTGGAAAGGTGAAGTCAAGTCTTCTGAATCTGTTTGCATTCCACTCTTTTGCACTAGGTAATGCTATCAGCATTTGAGCTCATTGTTTGTGATTTATTATTGTTATTTACGTGTTTATTTGTACTTCAATAAAGAAATTAAGTGTTCCAAAAAACTAAAGGGGGCTGGGGGGATTATTAGATTAGTCGACTAATTGTAAAAATAGTCTTACTAATCGGGAGACAATTAGTCGTTTGGGACAGCCCTAGTTGTACAGTGTACCGCAACATATTTCCCCCACACCCTTCTGACCTTTTTACCCCTGATCCATTTTCATGCCTGATAATACAGTAAAATAAATAATCATTTCGATCTATTTGCGTTGGCCATTTTTACCTGTTCAAACGAATTCAAGTTAAAACAAAAAAAAAAAATAGAAATAGGTCCCTCCCACCTAGTGAGAAAGTTCACATTTTCGAGCAGAACTTGAACGCAGCATAGGTCGACGCTCCTAAACCTGTCCCCCTTTGAGTGGGCTTCGTCTGCTAATGTGCCGCCACTGGCAGGCATCAACATCTTTTATCTCTTAACTGTACTGAAGAGGCTTCGAAAATGAGCAGTTTGAGAACTCATAAAGAACCGTTTGGTAAGTGCTGTAAATTACTTTTACAATACTGAAAATGTTGCTTTAATTGTTGGAAAATCGTTTTTTTTTTTTTTTTTCATTATGTGCTGTACGATCAGTGCTGGGAACTCAACGTTAGCGAGTGTTTCGTGGTGAAAAGGTTGTCCTATTTCAATTAATAATGCCGTTACACCAAGGCCGGAGTGGAACTCAGAATTTCGTGCCACAGACCGGTGGTGTGCCTAAACTCACTCACTCCCCTGCAGAATCCCTTAACGGGAAGGCGCACCGCACTCCGCTTTTTCTGTGCTCAACGCGGCGCTTCCGACAGAATGTGTCCCGACAAAGACCAGAATGTCACAAGATCGGCGCAATCATCACAAAACACGATCGTCGTCTGTAGAATGCATTAATTAAGACATATTATTGCGAACGTGACCGGAAGCGACCCAATGTAGGTAACGCCAATTTTCACGATTAAAGTTTTAACGGAGCAGTAGATAACTGCGGTCAAGCCTTGACAACACTACAGTAGTTGTACACTATGGAATCACAAGAGTGCTAAAAGTAGATATGTGAATAAATTAATATAAAGAGAAATAAATGAATAAATCATTTGAAATATACAAGTATATTTTGTCATTGAGTTTCAGCAATTAAACATCACATATAATTGCAATGGATATTGTAATAATAATATTAAGAATTATTATTATTGTTGTTGTTGTTATTATCATTTCAATTCCATAGTTCAAACAGGAAACACTTTAGAATGGAGAGTGAAATTCTGGAAACACTGCTCCCAGGGACATCTTCAGACCACAGGAGTGTACCCTAGAAGGCACAAGTTTATCGTTCAAACAGGGAGCATTTTTGCAGGGGGAGTGAAATTCTGGTAATGCTTGCCTGCCAAAATCTCACTCCCCTCCCTAACGTCTGATAGAAAAGGCGGATTTACCATTTACCATTAAGCACTTCAAAATCATTCTGGTGGCATCGTCAGATCACAGAATGGTACCCTCCCCCTGCTAAAATGTTCCCTGTTTGAACTACAGAATTGTGCCTTCTTGGGTACACTCCTGTTAGCCTAGGGGTCAGCAACCTGCGGCTCAAGAACCACATACGGCTCAAAAATGTTTGAAAATGGAAAAAGATGGGGTAGGGAAATATTTTTTTTGTTTTAATATGGTTTCCGTAGGAGGACAAACATGATACAAACATTTTTCCAATTCATTAATATTGTAATGAAGTTAAACGTGAGGCAGCATCGGACAACAGAGTAGTCACGTCTTGCCTCATTCTCTTGGATGCACAGCAAGGAAAATAAACATTTAATCATGACGACTCACAACATTTTGGTAGAAGCTAATATAAATACATACAGCATGTGTTGTCTTCATTATAAGGTTTTTCATTTTTTTGCGGCTCCAGACATATTTGTTTTGGGGGTTTTTTTGGTCCAATATCTTGCAACATTTTGGATTGCCGCCCCCCGTGTTAGCCAAAGATGTTAGACCAGAATGATTTTGAAGTGTTTCAGCCTTTTATATCAGAAGTTTGGGGGGAGGAGGGTTGATATTTTGGCAAGAGCAGTGTTGCCAGAATCTTACTGCCCTTGCTAAAGTTTGAACTACAGACTTGAAATTATAATAATAACAATAATAATAATAATTATTATTATTACAATCTCCATTGCCATTGTTTGTGATTTTTAATTGCAAAAAGTAAAAGTCAATGACAAAATATACTTTTATATTTTAAGTTATTTATTCATTTATTTCTCTTTATATTTATTATTCATTCATGTATTCATTTTTTGCACTACTGTGATTCCATAGTGTACAACTACTACTGGTGTCAACAATAATCGATGCGGCGATGCATCCCGATGCGGGGTGTGGACGATTCGATTTGATGCGGGCAACAAGCCGAATCGATTCAGCGCATTTAAAAATATATAAGACTAATAGCCTAGATCTTGAGCCCGACCCAACCCGACCCGAATTTCGGGCCCAAAATGACAATGATTTACGTTCAGGTCGGGTCGGGCCGGACTTCTCGCTCCTTTTTTTTTTTAAATAAATATATATTTGTATACTAAAACGATGTATGGATGTTAAACTAAGGAATATTTGTTATAAGAATAAATAAATTGGATAAAACAGAGAGAAGGTGCTTTGGTAATCCCAAACATGAGCCGCAGCAGAGCCAGTGCATTTTTTGCGCACATGAACGCCGTGGTCCCGCCCTCCTTTTAATCTTACCCTCGCGCTTTGGCCTCTCGGCAAGTCTGCAACTGCATCCTCGTATTTCCTTTACGAATTTCGATATAGAGCAGCAAGAGGTGAAAAGCAAACTAAAGACGGGGGGATTGAAAAGGCAAGAATCCACTAGTGGTGTGTGGAAAGGATTTAAATCGATAGTGAAAGATGCTACAGAAAACCGTGTCGGCCTTGCCGAATGCAACAAATGTAGCGCTTTGCTCTCGTACAAGAGCAGAATGACTGGCACCTTGACGCTGAGCAGGCATTTTAAAAACTGTACTGGCCTAAAAGATGATATTAATCAAACATCGTTATTATCATTTGTTTCGAGGGCTGCACCTCTTCGTGCTAAGCAGGACATCGTGGTGTTCCTTTAAATGTTATTTTGTTTCAGTGCAAGTAAGGCAGGTTGTTCTTTTGTGTGTTCTAATGCGAGTCATTAAAATAAAGAATGTTGTTTAAAAGTATTTTAGTATATTTTTGTATGCTGATGTTCCTCTCATTGTCATAGAGGCGCGTAGTGAGCAAAATATCCCACACAGAAATATATTTAACAAACCTTTCCAGCGTTATTTCATTGTGTAAATGATTTATAATGATCAGAAAAATAGGTAGACTATTTAAACATTAAGAAAACTTGCGTTTTTTTCTGCCAACTCGAAGAAATTAAAATAAATGTCTATTGCATTTTGCCGAGGAAATGACGCATGAGCTTTCCACCCTGATAGAACAGACGCAAAAATATAAAAGATATAAATGTTTATTGAATAAGCATCGTACAGTTTTGTTTAACTGGGAGAATTTGTTACAAAAGACGGGCTTTAATGGGTTATCATTATGCACATGGCATCGTCACAAAAAACGCAACCACGCCTCGAATCCCTGCATTTCCTCCCCCACCTGAGTCCTGACAAATAAAACTGGCTGGGGCCTACGAATTTTCGGGCTCGGGCATACAAATAAAAAATGAAATTTCGGGTTTTTTCGGGCTGGGGCCTGCAAGGTAAGTTAATTGCTCGGGCGGGTCGGGCTTTAATACGAGCGGGGCAGGTCGGGTCGGGCTGGATTTTTTAGGCCCGAACTAGGCTCTAATATAAGTACGTTCAAAAATCTTCCCTGCGCAATTCCGGTGATGCAACGGATTTGGTTTCCCCATTTGTATTATTATTCTCATGTTTACCTGTAGCAGTAGCTGCTACTTTACATTCAAAGCAATGCAGGGGGGACGAGGAGCCCAAATCCGCATCCTCACCGGAGTAACGTCATAGACATGCGCAGTTGCAATCGAGAGAGCAGAGAGATAGGACATAACATGACAATAGCTGAAGCGGAGAAAGAAGGAGTGCTACTGTGTGTAAAAAAAAAAAAAAGAGAAAGCCCTGGTCTCATTCAAAGCACAAATTAAATGCTGTGATCTTTTTTTTTTTTTTTTTATAATATATATATCTGAAAGTGTACTATTTTCATTTGACTTCAACCAGGAGTGACACAAGAGCCAATAAAAAGTTGTTTAATGTTTGAACGCTTGTGTTGCCTCATGATTCACGAAAAATATGCTTTGCTTTAGAATTTTAATGCATCCCAGGCTTTAATGCATCGCGATGCATTGCCGAACTTCATTTTACTCATTAATTATTCTACGTAGTTCTTCCCAGCGTCTTTCTGTCTTAGTACATGACAAGACGTGTCGCTGTGCACATGCACGCAACAAACAAACACACACACACACACACACACACACACACACACACACAAAAACCTGGACTCTGCTGTCCGTTCAATTTGCTGACATACTGACGTGATCAGCATGGATAGTTCGCTAAATGGTTCAAATTGACCAGTGTTTTTCGAGCAGGAAGGAAAGAGTTGATGAGGTTTATCATATTGTATTTGGTCTTACTGGAAGGTTCAGAACATCTTCCATGTTAATGTGCACTTTGGACTTATTTTTGTTCATTTATCTAAGGCTACTTATTCATTTCCTTTTCATTTATTGTTAAAAAAAGTCAATGTTTGCTTTATCTTCAAAATATATTCCATTTCACTGTGCATAATGTAACTCATTTGTACCTATTTTTTTGCTAATGTATGTTACTTATATCTTTATTACCGGTAGTTAAAATAAATCAATGTTTATATTATCTTCCATTTTAAAGTACATCCCATGTTCTTGAAAAGTTCAAAGTGAGGGTTTGCATTTAAAGTCGGGCGGCCGTGGTGCAATTGGTAGTTTGAGTTGTCCTGGGACCGAAGGGTCGGCAGTTCGATTCCCGGCTATGACTGCCCACTGTCGAAGAGCCCTTGGGCAAGGCACTAAACCCTAACTTGCCCCCAATGGGTTGGCAGCGCCTTGCATGGCAGCAGTACCATTGGAGTGTGAAAGGGTAAATGTGTGCTAATGTAAAGCGCTTTGGACATTGTAAAAATGTAGATAAAGCGCTATATAAGTACCGGTACTCTCCATTTACCATTTAAATTCGAGGAAATGAAGGAAAATAAATATTATATGGAATTTTGCAAATCATTGAAAAACAATTATTTTGAATGAAAATCAGTTTCTCATTTATGCCTTGTTTCATTGTAATGCAATAGCCTGAAGCATTTCGGTAGTTTTAGGAGTGACATTCTATCCACATTCACCCCGGGTAAAGATGGATTAATCTAGTGATATGGCACAAAAAATTCGGCCGAAAATGGCGAAAATTGCATTTTCGATTTTCGGTTAAAAGACTGAAAGTTTGACACCAAAAAGTGTGAAGAACCTTAGTCCTCCTGTGATGAGGTCATCAAAACACTGCGAACTAACACTTCTGGCTCGCAGCAAACCTGTCCGTGGTTTGGAAGTATTTTGAGGTATCAGAGAAATATCAATTATTAAATAAAGGAAAATAAATCAAATTTGCTTCGAAAATGGAATGGCTTTTTTTCATTGTCGTGAACTACAGTTCCACACAAATGTACATCAAGATCTCATTTAGCTTAGCAAATGGAGGCGTGAGACCCATGTGCAAAATCTGACAGAACACCTGGAATGCACGTTACCATGGGGTTTCAGAATCGGCACCTTTCAAACTAAATGCCTCAAGCCTCCGGTGTTGTAGAACCAATGCCAAGGCAAAGGGCATTAATCGGACTATACTAAAATAAAAAAATGAATTATGTATTGTACATGTATGTTTTTCGGCCTTTCGGTTTTTCAGCCAAATGTTTCCAATATTCAGTTTTCAGTTCCGGCCAAGAATTTTTCTTTCAGTACATCTCTAGATTATACATTAATTTTCCCCAAATAACTGAGCATGGAGGAAGAGTGGTTAGCATGTCCATTAACAGTTCTGGGATCAAGGGCCCATGAATGGGTTCTGTGTGGTTTCCCTTTTATTTTTGAGGTACAAACTATAAATTTATCTCATTTCTCTTTATTTCATATTATATGTGTATATATATATATATATATATATATATATATATGTGTGTGTACAGTATATACTACTCAAAAAATGATAATCTCCTGTCAGATCAGCAGTATTCCCCATGCATGTCTGAACTCTTCTGAGCCAGTTTGAGGCCATGTCTACACGTAGCAGGGTATCCCGTAAAGAGAAGAACTTCTTCTCTGGTTTGGCCAACCATCCACACTCAGACGCACATTTTGAGCATAAAAAAACGTGGTTTTAAAAACGCCGACCAAAGTAAAGATTTGCGAAATCTGCGTTTGATGCGTTGTCATGTGTACATTAATAACCAGAGGTTAGCGTTTTTTTTAACAGTCGAAACGTCACTGCCTGCAACAAAAAATGCTCAAACGTCATGTGCAACCCGTGCTAACATGCAAATGATTCACGAACATCTCACAACGCAAGGGCTAAACCAGAAGTGTCAAACAGGTCCTCTAGGGGCCACAGTGGATGCTGGATTTCATTCTAACCAAACGAGATGAATACCTTTTCGCCAATCTGCTGTCTTACGAGTGTAATCAGTTGATTGATTGATTGATTGATTGATTGAAAAATAAATCCGCTCATGCGGTTGACTGTGGATGCTTCTTTTTCTACAAAGGGGGTGGTGTAGACGTAATTATTAATTCCGGACGTCTGAGGGCAGGATCCTCAGTTTAAAAACAAAAAACAAAAAAAACTGCTAGGTGTAGACATGGCCTAAGACTGACATTTTAAAGGCTCAGGAACCTTTTGCAGGTGTATTAAATTAACCCTAACCCATTACAACTGTGTACAAAACCGAAGCTTTTCACCCTATTCCATTTTTCAAATTCAAAGTTTGTAGTTATAATAAGCTGAAAAATCTTAATCAGAAAAGTTACGACGAACTGCTTGAGATATGTCAATTTCCATGTAATAGCTCATGACAATTTTGTTGGTTTAATCTTTTATGTTTAATTGCCAAAATGAAACTACTTTTACTTGATATTGTCTTAGAATTCCAATTTTTGGGGTAGTACTGTATATACTTTAATGTAATATTTAATTGGTTTCATATTATTTATGACATAAAATTACCCCCCCCAAAAAAAGAAATGTGAAAGATAAAACGATTGAACTCATCAAAATAGCTGTCTCCTCAAGCACTTATACAGTTCGAACATCTGCACATTTCAGGGGAGTTCGCGCCCATCAATCCACATCAGGATAGGGATGTCCTGATAAAGGTTTTTGCACTTCCGATCCGATACCGATATTGCTTTGCACTTCCGATCCGATACCGATACTGGCCGATACTGATACCGGCCTATCTGAGCATGTTTTAAAGTTTAAAGTTATTTAGCCTCCTTGCTTAGTTGTCAGACTCATGTTGAAAAGGGTTTTAGTACTCTTGATAACAACTAGCCAGCTGAATTAGAGTTTGAATAACACACAATGGTTGGTAACAAGAAACTGACCTGTTTATTCAGTGACAAACACAAAACATTATAAATAACAAACAGAAATGGCACAGTCAGTCAGTAAAACGTGCAAACAATATTGTAAACTGTCTTAAAAACGCAAAACACACAAACAACCTCAGTAGAAAATCCCACAAACCCCCCAAGCTATTAGATGCTTTTAATGTTTCGTGCATTAGTTACAAAAATTGTATAAAAAGCCTCTCAGGATTAAATAAACGACTATTTCAGTTTCAAGTTAACATTTTAAAACAGTAAATAAAATACTCAAGTCCCCATTCTGTATCAGCAGCTTTAAACTGCATTCAATTAATTTAATTTTGCCAATCAACTGATAAAGTTGTTAAAACTGCTCCCGTTATTCCATAATTTCCCTTTTGTCTACTTTCGACATGTGAAAGTTTTAAAACTGTTTTGAAGATAGATTCAAGTCAAGATTTGCCGATTTAGGAGTATTTTAGATAAAAAGTTAATTAGGTACGCTAGGAAGGTTCACTACAACAGCCTACTAGGGAAGTCTTCTGCTTTAAGATGGCGGCTATTTACTAACGCATCTAGTTTTCAATACATGTGTTGCTAACGCCGTTGAGTCTGTCATTTTGCATCTAGTTCTATATACATATGATATCTATTATCTACAGTAAAACGATGTTGACGTAGTTTTTAGCGGCTGTCAGCAGCAGTCAGGTATTGTTGTGTTTTTTATCTAGCGGCATGAGTTGAGCTAAAGCCGTGAGTTAAGCATTGGCATTACCCGAGTCTATGACAAGCATGATGTTTACCCTCGGGACGCAATGCGGTCCGTTTCTCATTGCGTCCCGAAGACCGCGCTGTGTATTGGTTCCGCTTTACTTGACATATTTCAATAATCGGAATTTGGATGTTTGTGAATCGTTCTCGAATCTTCCGTGGCCAAATCGCTCAAGGATGTAATGACGGCTGGGCATGTTGTACCGTGGTTCTAAGTGTTGGATGGTGCGTCTTTACTCACGAGAGATAGTGGATCGTCATCCAGAATGAATTCTTCGGCAATGACTCGTTATTCCCTGGACTTTGGGACTGTCGAGTGCCAGTTTGTCACGCATAGCAAAAGTTTCTGCCAGTGTTAGTTGCGTAGGACCTTTCTTTTTGCTAAATGCATGATTAGGTTGGTTGTATTAAAACTTCTTAAAGCTTTACCACCACGCTTGACTTTATTGTGGCATATGTTGCACTCTGCCTCTTCGTCTTTGTCGTCCTTTAAGGTGAAATGATCCCACACAGCTGACATTTTTACCGATAAAGTCTCTCGGTAAATTGGGAGACGGTAATGTAGTGTGTTGAAGGTGAGCTGTAAAATGCAGAACGGATTTTAGGGAAACCGAAGCAAAAACTGGAATGATTATGTAAATCGATGCGCTGGACCGGACCGGACTTTAAAAAAAAAACTGGATCGGAAGTCTGGAATTTTTCCGTGTCGGCCGATCCGATACCAATGCGCATTTTTTTGCCCATATCAGCGTTCGATCCGATCCAAATATCGGATCGGGACATCTCTACATCAGAGTGCCATATTTTGGGTTAAAACGCCAAAGTTATGTTTTGCTTGGGGCGTGGCTTTCACCCCAATCCTCCGTGACTTCATGCCCAAAAATAGTGAGCTTCAGGCAGCCACGACAAAAGCACGAAGTGCCTGGAGCCGCCATGCTGGAGGTTCTAGTGGTGCTCAAAAATGTTCATGCTCTTCCATGCTGCATGTTCATTCACTGTTTACTGTATCTGTGCATTGCAGTAATAAATGACAAGGGTGACATATTTGGGGCTAAAAAGGACAAAGTTACATTTTGCCTGACAAGGGGATTTCACCCCGAGCCTTAGTGTGTGTTTGCTCCCCTATAGTCAGGGGTGCGCATATTTTTTTTGCCCAGGTTCTCAGAGGAGGACCTGGAGATGTGACTTGGTCCTTATTGAACTTGAGAGCCGACCCGCCTGATGCGATAAAATTATGACAAGCTTTACTTAGAGCCAATTAACTTTAATTAATTATATTAACAATTAATGCTTGATTAACATCAACTGGCACAACAAAATTACCATTACTTTGAAGTGAAATGTAAAGAACTAAACATAAAAGCACCAATTCAAAATAAAGGGCATTATGTATATTAAAATAAAAAATATTGGTATATATTGGCATATAGGTTGTTGTTTTGCCTTTGGCAAGTTATGGTAAAGCAGGGGTCCCCAAACCTTTTCCTGTGAGGGCCACATAACTTTTCCCTTCTCTGATGAGGGGCCGGGGTCAGTTTGTAACATAAAAAGTGTGACGATTGCAGGAGTGCCTAAATGTAAAAAAAAATACTGTTTTTCAGAAAGCCACAATCAAATAACCCTTTCTGGATTCTTCACGGAACAAAAGCAAATAAAATAAAAAATAATAATATAATATAATAATAATTATAATAATAATAATAAATAATGATAACACTATTAATTAAATAGATAATAACCAAATAACCCTCTCTGTGTTCTTTACAGAAAAAGGCCAGGAAATTAATAACACTATTGAGAAAAGAAAAAAAAATTCAAAATGCTCTCTGGTATTGTTCAGGGGGCCGGACTAAATGTGGAGGCAAGCCGTAGTTTGGGGACCCCTGTGTTAAAGTGTATTATTTACCATTATGTTGAAATGCATGCCTTTTAGCTTTTATGGTGCTTTCACGCTCAAGTGGGGGCGCCCTTGCGCTTCCTCACGAGAAGAAGAACGCGCTCACGTGAAGAAGAGCGCGCTTACACGCGAAGAAGTGCCGCATCCAAGCGAGTGAGCGAGTTAGTGAGAGAGGGAAACACTGCCACGAGCCTAAGTTCTTTGTTAATGTTTGTAAAATATCTACAGATGCAACGCCTGTATGTATCATCTTTTGTGTTGTTGTTGTGTGTTTCCACTCGCGATCGGACACCTAAATCCAGTTGTGTAGTGGTTTGAACGATGTGCTAATGCTAGCGAACGCATGCTAACCGTTTGTTATTACTATATTAGCAGCTATTCATCGCTGATTTACGTTGATGCAAAACTGTTTGTTATTGGGGACGATACTGATTTGTTTCATTTCTATTTTTAGTTTTACTCTTCAAGTGATGGTTGAATAAAGTCAGCAAATTATACCAACGTCGTCATTTGGGAGTTTAGCTAGCTGTATAGCCAGGACTGAGCCTTAGCGTCTCAGTAAGGACAGTGCAGTCGTATTCCCTCCCGACGGAGTTATCTCCACCTTGCAATGACTGCAAGTCGCTTTGTTGTAATTTTTCCTCGTGAAGTGAAGACACACTTTCGAGCGGTTGAACCTACGTGCTGTCATTGTTATGTTTATGGCTGCAATGCTCGTGCTAAACCAACGTAACCTTTCATTTTCAACCTCTTTCCTGGTGAAGTGTAGCCAAGCTTTGGAGCGAGTGGTTCTTGGCACCATGCTAGTTTGATGCGTCCGGATCGTTAAGGCTTTTTCATTGTGATGTCGAGGCCTCGAAACACTAGGAACCGGTTCGGAATTGGAATCAGATTTCGATTCCCATCCATAATTATACATCATATTAATGAAATAAAGTAAAAAAATATATATATCTTCCTCTGGTAACATCGATCTCAAAATAATTCTTCTTACAACTGACATTTATTAATGTGTCACTGTCAAACTGTGAACACACAATTAGAAAAACACAATCATGACAGACTATACAATAACGCTATAAAGTAAATCAATAGAGACATATTTGCTCACAAAAACATACCTTAATAGCTGTACAATAATACCAAGGGAAATAAGGTCCAAATCTTGGACAATTCAACAAGGGAAACGGCAGCAATGGTTGACACCGGTCCAGCGGTGAAAACGAACGCTGCTCAAATAGCTAGCAGATTAATAACGAGTGAAGAGGCGAGCGTGGCATCGCCAAGCCTGCGTCGTTCACCATTTGTGTGCCTTCTTGAGAACTAACAAACAGAAAGGAGCGCTGGCATGACGTCAAACAAGTCCGAGTTCAACAAAGGAAATTAGACCGCACATATAGTATAATGAAATACCAGATATGCATGGCAATTAGAGATCACCCATTTAGATGAATTAGACCTAATAAATAACAAAATTAAATGACAAATAATATATTCTACTTACTATCAATGCTGAGATGTGGCGGACGAGACACTGTTACGGGACTAAAGAAAAACAACAACAAAAACTATTAGAGACAAAACGGCGGACGAGACTCCGGCATCGTATAGTCCAGTCCAGGCCAGTCACGGCACGTTTTTACATAGGAAAAAATGTCGCAGCACACCACAAACCAAAAATGTTCCAAAATTACTTCCTTTACAGTATATTTAATTATCCAATAATTTTTCAGTACTTATTCTAACTCAGTGTGACTTGAGCATGTTTAGATGAACACAAAGCCGATATCCTGGCTGGTATTGAAGAAAGACACACACAAAGCTCTTCTTCAACAGCTCTTTGTCTCTGTTTTTATTTATTTTTTTCATCGCAGTTAGGCTTGAAAAGATCAGACTTATCAGACGGGGGACTTTAGCAATGTCTTTATCAGGGCCGAGCATCTCGCTGAATATTACTTTGCAGGCAGGTAGTATTAATTTCTCTGCCACAGTGTGGGACTTTTTTAATTTAGCAACAAGTTCAGCAACAAGGTAACTGGCTTTGAGGGCTTTCTCATTTACCTTTGTAGTTTTTCTCCAAAAAGTGGCCTGTTTCTCTGTGTTCTCACAAAGGCGAACAAAATAGTCCATCGACTTGTTTTGAAGCGACGGGTGTTTCATTTGGAGATGACGTTTAGGCTTGTTTGGCACCATCGCGCTGTTGGATAGCTGCTCGTGTTGCATTCAAGAACTGCTCTGATTTCTAGCCATCAGCCACCTTGCTGTCCTCGACAATGTGTTGGAATAAAATAGGGAGAGGATTGACGGTCGTCACATATGGATACAAAAAAAGAACACTTTCGTGTATATCGACACTTGACAAGTCTAATCCACTGACGTACAGTAGACGTGCTGGGGTCCACATTGTCGCGGACAGTAAATCCGAGCAGTTCTTGAACGCGACACGAGCAATATTTCCCTCATTTGCACACAACCGAAACCTTCGACCTAGTCCTTCCATCCTTCCTTCTGCAACTCCGCCCGATGACGTTAAAAAAAAAAAAAAAATGAGACATTGGATAATTTCTCGCGGCACACCTGACAATTTCTCACGGCTCACTGGTTGAAAAACACTGGTATAGTCGAAATCACGTACGTTGCGTACTTCGTAACCTTGGGACTACCCGTATTCCTACATCAAGCATTTTTAGTACGATCAGGTTTTTAATCCGAATAAAAGTGATCATGTAAACGTAGTCCGTGATTTGGAATGAAGGTTGAAAATGATTTTTAAATGTCCCAACCTTTCTTGGAATTGGGAGTTTGGAGCGACATTGGGGGAAATAAACAAACATTCTACAATGCTAGGTGCTCACGTATTTTGCATAGTGATATCTCATTTGGGAGACATGGGTGGTCAAACAGTAGACAAGTGAGATTCACCTGCGTAGAATTATAGCCCATAAGTAAGAAGTATGTTATCATGCGGTTTGTATTTGATCTCTTGAACATTATTCTGAGCAAGTAGTAGCGTGTCTTTGCGTTCCAAAAAAGGGAGCATCAATGTCGAGCTTATCTAGGTGTACTGCCCAAAACAGTGCGTTTCCTTTTTGCACTGCCCGGCAGCCAGCTAACAATGAATGCACCTCCATAAACCGCAAGGCTTGGTCTTTTCTTGCTTTTATATGAGGACACCCGCTTTAATATTGTGAAACTACAACACAAAAAACATACACAAATTCAACATTCAATATTCAACAAACTGCACAATACACTTATATACAAAACTATATATACACAATTATTATACAGATAGCACAACTTGCTTGAGCTACTAGCCATTGGCTGGCCTCTACAACACAGCACAACTTAATAAGTTTGGTACATGCAACCCTTTACCACCTAGGTATACATACACTGACCATCCATATGTTATTATACACATAAAATACTTAGACATATATTTCCGAGGCAGAAACGTAACCAAAAGCATTCACGAGTGTCAATGCTACTGCTAGACACCGTACTGTGAAAGTGAATGAGTTTATGAGCAAAACCGTGACAAAAAAATAGATGCAGTGAATTATTCTGACCAACAGGTGGCAGCAACGCACCGCAAATGGTCAACTGATGGCCCATATTACTGCATAAAGTCAGCACACTAGGGTTGAATGTGACCTTTGAGTTTGGCGTTCATTCTGATTTTTCTCACACCGTACCTAAATTGGAACGCCACACAAAGCTGTCATGTTGCATGCGTGCGCATTTTTTCAAGTCAAATGCTATATTGAAACGCCATTAAACAAGTGTATTGCATGATAACATAAATTTAGAAAAAAGGCTTCGCATGTGGTTTGGCAGATGTACAATTAATCTTTTTTCATTAAAACAATAATATTCAGCTCTGCTTAGTGGAAGTGTCTGGATAGCTTCATATCAGACAATCATACTGTTTGCTGAAAACACCATAGTTCCTCAGATACTGCTAATATGTCAGGTCCCAAATAGCTTTGCCAGTATGTTGGCACGTCAAGTTTCAGTTGCAGTCAATTGCAGCCATGCTACCCCTCCTCCATCAAATTTACGCTTCCCCTTCCCATTAAGCGGTGGAAAACAGGAACTTTCAAGACAGGTAGTAGGCAGATCATCTGTTAATTCAATTCAGTTTTATTTGTATAGCCCTATATCACAACAAGGTTGTCTCAGAGGGCTTTACAGAGTCAATTTGATACACAGTCCGATACAGTAGACCAGGGGTTTTCAACCCAGTCCTCAAGGCACACTGTGGGTCCTGGTTTTTGTTCCAGCCGATCCAGCAGAGACAGTTGAACCAATGAGGCTTCTGCTAAAACAAGCCACACCTGACTGCAATCAACTGATTGCACTTGTAAAACACCAGATTGGGGAAAAAGTGTTGTCATCTTGTTTGGTAAGAATGAAATCCTGCACCCACAGTGTGCCTTAGTGGAATAGGTTGGGAACCCCTGCAGTAGACGAATGAGATGAGTTCATGTCCTGGGCATCCTCCATCCTTAGGCCCTCCATGGCTGCAAGGAAAAACTCCAAAAACCCAGAGGAAAAAAGAGAAACCTTGGTGAGTACCACAGTCAGGAGAGATCCACTCCCAGGACGGACAGGCTATAGATGCACCAGGACTGATGATGGATATTAGCAGAAGGACTTCCAGTTTGTAGAGAGGCAATGGGGAGAGGGAACATGAGGGGGTCCATCTAGCCAGATGAGACGGGGGGCGGCAACGAGGACGTCCATCCAGCCAGGGGTCAGGATAGTCAGGCAGCTGCGGCTGAAAAAGTAGCCCCTCCCCTCTGGGAAGGGGACACCGGGTGACTACTGATGAAGGGACTAGTCAACTAGATATTAGAATTAGAAAAGAGAAATAAAGACAAGTTGTAGGTAGAGTGAAAAACAGGAGATAGGACTCAGTGGCTGTACTTCCCCCAGCATTATTGTTCCTAGGGCAGCTTAGACTGAACTGTGAGTCCAGTCAGTTTTCAACTAGCCTGACTATAAGCTTTGTCAAATATGAACGTTTTTAGTCTAATCTTAAATGTACAGACTGTGTCAGCATCTTTAATATTAGCTGGAAGCTGATTCCATAAGACAGGAGCTTGGTAACTAAAGGCTTTAGCTCCTACTGTACTTTTAGATACCCTGGGAACTACCAGCAGACCTGCATTCTGAGAACGAAGTGTTCTGTTGGGGTGGTATGGAACCAGAGCATCTGTGAGATAAGATGGCCCCATACCATTTGTTGAGGTGGTTGCAGCTCAACGTTGCATTCGTACGAAGAATTGACGGAGAATAAGTTGTCTTTTAGCCAAAACTCGGCGTATTTAATTTCCATTGACATGCGGATACATCCTCTCTCATTGCTGTCTTCATAGGCAATCCCGCAAATCAAAGTAATCAAAGTCAAACACAAAGAAGTAATAAAAGTAGCACTTTAGACATTTAAGTCCCATCCTGCCATCTTGTGGCGAAAAGATAATATGTCAATTATAACAACCAATAGGAGCATTATTTCCACATCAACTGAGGACACATTTATGAATACAAAACATTTCCTCCACCATTTCTCTCAACACCCCCACTTGTTCTCATGTTGATGGCCTTTTTAACAACCAAATGAACTTTTAAATTTCAAATTCCAACAATAACACTGTAAAACTTCTTCAATTTTAACTTTGTTACAGGTTTTGTCATGATATCAGCAATCATGTCATCCGTTGTCAATCAGGTGGCACTCCGCATCTTTTCTTTTTAGTGCGACTCCACTGCACCGGGTACCATCTGCCAACTCGACGCTGTGGTTCTCTGGTTTGAACGTCTCCTGGAATCTTTTGAACTTGGTCACGTCAGTGATGATATGAGATGTCGCTCCCGTGTCCACCATCAGGCCTCGTTCCCGGATGCTGTGTGTATCCTGCCGCCTGGTGTCGGGCTGTTCATCTCTCACCTTGAACACGAAGTCAGCATCTTCATCTTCAGCGATTTTTCTCGCTCCGTCCGGTTTGACCTTGCGTCTGCAAGTGGCATCTTTGTGCGTGTCCGTTTTGCAACGACTACACCATGTCTTTTGTCGACATGATTTTGCACGGTAGCCTTTGATCCCACATTTGAAGCACACCAACTCTGTGTCGTCTTTGATCCGGTCATGAGCGTTTGCTTTTGTGGCTTGCTTTGAAGCTCTTGCTTGAGTCTTCATCACTCTGTTGCTTGATTTTGCTGCATTTAATTTTTCCGTTTCTTCAAAACTTCGGAGTTTGGTTTTGAATTCAGCAAATGTCATGTTCTCATCAGTATGCGCCACATGAATTGTAAATGGCTTGTAACTTTCTGACAGCCCCTTCAAGACCATTGCGATAAGTAGACCATCTGCCATTGTTTCACCTGCATTTCGCAATGCTGTGATGGCGGTCTCAGCTCTTATTATGTAGTCCACTATGCTTTCTTCGGTTCCCTTTTGAAGAGATGTTAGCATGGTGTACAAATTTATAATCCTGGGTTTTCCCTTCCCAGCATAATATTCTCTTAATATTTTCAGAGCTTTTCTTCCGTCATTTGGCCAATCTCTCATTATTAATGAAAGGCTTTTATCATCAAGAAGTTGTATCATTTCAGCATACGCGTCCGCATTTTTCATTTCATCATTTTCTCTCTCTGCTTCAGTGTTTGGTCCTACCAGCACTGTGTGCTTTAGCCCGATTAGAAAATGTCCCAAGATTTTAGTTTCCCAGAGTTCATATTTAGCTTCATCTCCGTCAAATGCCAGTCGAGATAACCTACTTGTTCCTCGTGGATCCATGTTGCTTGTTAGCTTTTTCCGCTAATCAGCAGTCCGTGAGCACACTGTCCTTCGCGAACTTCCACACGGTGGAAACTGACTTTACCTTCGAATGACTCCTGGGCCCATAACCTGTTGAGGTGGTTGCAGCTCAACGTTGCATTCGTAGGAAGAATTGACGGAGAATAAGTTGTCTTTTAGCCAAAACTCGGCGTATTTAATTTCCATTGACATGCGGATACATCCTCTCTCATTGCTGTCTTCATAGGCAATCCCACAAATCAAAGTAATCAAAGTCAAACACAAAGAAGTAATAAATGTAGCACTTTAGACATTTAAGTCCCATCCTGCCATCTTGTGGCGAAAAGATAATATGTCAATAATAACAACCAATAGGAGCATCATTTCCACATCAACTGAGGACACATTTATGAATACAAAACATTTCCTCCACCATTTCTCTCAACACCATTAATGGTCTTAATTGTAAGAAGGAGGATTTTAAATTTAATTCTAAACTCGACTGGAAGGCAGCGAAAGGCTTGGAGCACAGGGGTGATGTGCTCTCTTCTATTAGTTCCTGTTAAAAGTCTTGCTGCTGCGTTCTGGACTAGCTGAAGACCTTTTAGGACAAGCTGCGAGTAGAGTTATGGTAATCCAATCTAAATGTAACGAACGTGTGAATTTTTTTTTTTTAGACAGAATATTTCTAATTTTGGCTATGTTGTGCAGGTGAAAAAAGGCTGTTCTGCAGGTTTATTTAATATGAGCCTTAAATGATAGGTCTGGGTCAAATACAACTCCTAGGTTTTTAACTGTGGTGCTGGAGGCTACACTCACATTGTCCAGAGTGACTATCTGTGCAGTTAGAGAGCCTCTCACACTTTTAGGGCCTATTATAAGGACTTCTGTCTTTTGAGGGTTAAGCAAAAGATAAGTAGTATTCATCCAGGTATTTACTTCTCATTTACATCTCCGATGTTCGTCAACTGTAGCAAACTGAGCTGGAATGAATATATATCTGTGAAACATTCATTCCGTTAAATTGGTTCATCCCCCACCCCTCCAGCCAAAATGTATTTAACGTCTAGCACCGTCAATGGCAGCCAATGAGTTAACAAGGAAGTGACCCCCATAATCAACAGCAAGTGACACTAAATTACCAGGATGTACCCTAAAATCAACTGGAAGCAGCCTGGAAATGCCCGAAAAGTCAATGGCCAATGATCTAAAATTTACATGAAGTAAACCGTAAGCAGTGGTTGAAGTGGGATTTGACAGTCCTAAAATTTGGTGTTGCGGCACATGATGGCATAGAATTGCATTGGCTCTATTCTCAAAAGAGAAATACAGGGCGGATGAACAGGAAAAACATACATAGTATTGTAATCAAACATGGCTAAGTAACACAAAGAAACAGCAGACATGAGGAGATAGCTAAAACACGGCAAGTAAAGCAGATGCGACACAAAGAGGAAGTATAAATATTTCAAGTTAAGACAGGCTAAACGAGATGTGACACTGCAGCAATCTAAATCATCCTCAAATCATTTCCGTAAAGGAATCAATCAGTGTCAGTTGTTGGAGAAGTCATGGCACACGCTACAGTCAAGGCAGCAGCAGCACACACAGATAACCACACAGGCAGACCATCAAACACTAAAACATGAAATCACCTAAAGTAATTATATTCTTAAGTAATTGCTAACATTTAACCACATGACACCATTATTCTACTTCAACAATATTTTGACTCAACAGACTTCTCGCTGGCTGGTCTTTTTCAAATCCTCAAACTTAAAAATAATCAGTGATTCTTCATTTTCCCCCTTCATTTTCTTCATGCACCTCCAACTTTAACAACTAAATGATCAGTTATTAACACTACGATTAAGTTTTTCAGACGTTATATAAATATTCATAGCATTCATAACAATCCCGCTTTCTTAGATAACTTGGATAACCATTAACGTTTTGCAATTACACAAATCTAAAGCAGGTAACAATTTTCAAATTCAAATCCTTCTTATTGACCTGATGAATTGTTGACTGTTACAGAATGTGTTCATATGTTTGTCAATTTACCTCGATTCACTTCCTTTGGCTTGAACACCATTTTAAACTCCCGCGGACAGATTCAAACCCAAACGGGTGGTTTGAATGACACAGTAGATGCTGTGTGTTAAAGAAGTCAGGGCCAGCAGAAGGTGACGCTGCGCTTCGATTTGTTGAGCTTACATACGAAAGCCGTGCCGACTCTGCATGTGAAAATAATATGTAGTCTGCAGCGCTACCTAAATTGCCTTTTTTTAAATTGCATTAATTCAACAAGCTGTTTCCGCCCTACCCCCTTTCTAAATGTCGTTCCATACACAGTGAAAGTGGCTAGAATTTCTTGTCTCCATTCCTTAGCATAAAGGTCGGCACAGAGCCTGATTTTTTTTTTTCTTTTTATAGGGTGGGGGTTTGACAAACTTCCTAAAACCACCGAAATGCAAAAACTGCTTTTGGCACATTTATACTTATAAGACATAATGAAACACAACATGTTTTACACATGCATCAGTCTATTGCATTACACTGAAACACGGCATAAATGAGTAACTGATTTTCATTCAAAATTGTATTTTTTCACTGATTTGCAAAATTTTTATTTTCCATCATTTCCTCAAATCTAAATGGAAAAACCTCAATTTTAGCTATTTAAGAACATAGGATTAACATTGAAGATAATGTAAACCAAGGCTGTCAACAGACTTGCTGGGGCCTGGGGACAAGAGACCATTATAGCCCCCCCCCAACCCCCCGGCTTGTCACGACAACATACGCAGTACTTTTAACGCTTTGCAAGCAATGACAGTGTAAATTTTCAAATGATTTAATTTGAGATTTGAAATTTAATGTGATGTGACGCAATATAAACAAACAATTTCCATCTATTGTCCCATGTAGGCTACAATATATTACAACGGAGAGTGCTAAGCCCGTCTGCTAAGCAACAAAACAGTATAATTAAATATCCTGTGCCTGCCCTCTCCGCATCCCTGGGTTTATCAAGCCCTCAAACAGTGATGCGCCTAGATTTTATGACAGCAAAGTCATTTATAATATCAGTGAAATCCAGTTTTTGAACAAGCTCACGCTCAATGGAGAGCATGGCTAGGTTGTTAAGCCTGCCCTGTGATATGGTGGAGCGTTAGTCTGGTACACCAGACTCACCGCTGTTCCAGCTATAGAGTCTGGCGACCAATGACCGGATCAAATTTCCAGGGCGGAGCAAGCCACAGCAAACAGACAGCGGAGTGGACCAATCAGCCATGGGCAAACGTGACGTTGGTAAATCGACAACTCGCGCGGCACGAGCAGAGAACAGAGAAGTTTATTTAACATGGCTAGCGCGAGACAGCCTGTTGTCAATGACTTGTGTCTTTGTGTTTTTGGATTGGAACATATTCTCGGCTCTCCTGTTCGCCATCTGTGTTGTTGTGGAGACGACCTCCAACGCGGAAGAGTGACGTTGCTCGTTAAGAACACGTCACGCAAATAAACAAATCTGATTGGACTGATGATTTCGTACTGGCTCGAGAGGCCGTGAAGGATGTGGGTCCCAGACTATTCTCACAGTATTTGAAAAATACAGGAAGAACAGTCTGGCCGTGCCAGGCAAGTGGAGGGTAGGTAGTTTTTTATTTTTATTTTACTGAAAGCTCGCTCTCCTCCAGCTACAGTCATACCTGTAGTATATGGACTACGTGTTACATGATCACTCGGGCTCACACAGCCAATGGCATGGTGTGAAGTGCCCAAGAGTAGTTGAGCTTTAAGAAAGTAAATATACGCCACAGAAGTCACGCCTGCTCTTTACTTCACATCACCAGCAGATGACAGTATCGCAGCTCAATGGGCCGGTGACGCACTCGAATCGGGCTTTGGTCACGGTGATTGCAAATGTAAACGTTCAGTCTATGATCTTCATCTCTTTTTCTTTTCTACGCACCAGATTTATGATGACTCGCCATGTTTAGAGTTTATAACAATGACAGATTTTAATTTCCCGCTTCAAAGCATGTACGTAGTGTAGCCTTGAGTGCGCCAGAGCGGGGTCAAACCATTCTCTGCTAAGACAGAAGGGGGGGGTGTTGTGCAAAAAAAGGAAACAATATATGTTTGAAATATTTAATATGTTTACGTTTTTAAGTATATATCGAGTCGACCATAATATTTAATCGGACAATGATTTAAATGAAAAAGAAGTTTGCGAATGGAAAGTATAATTTAAGTGTCATTCAGGGGCCACAATGGTCCTGAGGCCCAGGACAACATACCCGGTTGATCCTCCCCATCCCACCCCGCGTCAACGGATCTGATGTAATCATCGACTTATCTTTTTTGAAATGATAAAGATATCCCGTATTGGCCCGAATATAAGACGGTGTTTTTTGCATTGAAATAAGACTGAAAAAGAGGGGGTCGTCTTATATTCGCGGACTAGACATAATAGCCATTTACGACGCTAGATGGCGCCAGATATCATTGAAGGGATGTTCTGTCATGACAGACCTCAGCTACTAGTTTAACCAGTTTGCATTATTTTATTGCCAGGGGTGCACATAAGTAGTTCGCATGCGTACTGGACGTAGACAAACGCGCTGGCCCTCAACGGCTTCCATACGCTTTTGCGTACCGATGGCTGACCACTGTATTTGCGGCAGGCACGAGAAAAACACTTCTCAAAATGTCAAAGAGGCAGGCCCCACAGAGTAATTATTTCCGTGTTCCCCCACCACCGTCAAAAGACAGACAGACGACAGAGACGTCACCAGAGCTACCGAAAAAAAAGACTTTTGCTGAAAAGTGGCTGCAGGAGGTACCATGGCTAGAAGCAAATGATGCTCGCACTGAAATGTGGTACAAAATTTGCCGTGAGAATCCCAATGTCGCTGATAAGAGCAGCGCATTTTATGTGGAGTCAAAGAATTTCAGCCATCCAAACTTTGAAAAGCACGAAAAAAACAGAGCATGTGGCAATTAAGCAAACTATCGATGTCAGACAGCACCCCACTCGCCCTATGGACAAGTGGCGGAATAAAGTTAATGAAGAACAGCGCCATGCACTGACAAACGTGTTTTTTCTATCATTTCACAAAGGTAAACATGCACGTTCAATGAGCTCTTATGAGGAGGACATCCCACTTTTACAAAGGCTTGGAGTTAATGAGGGAGCCGCATAATGGCCTTTATTTTGAATTAGTGCTTTTATGTTTATTTCTTTACATTTCACTTCAAAGTAATGGCAATTTTGTTGTGCCAGTTGATGTTAATCAAGCATTAATTGTTAATATAATTTATTAATGGTAATTGGCTCTAAGTAAAGCTTGTCATCATTTTATTGCATCAGGTGGGTCAGCTCTCAAGCTCAGTGAGGACCAAGTCATATCTCCAGGTCCTCCTCTGAGAACCTGGGCAAAAAAAATATGTGCACCCCAGTTTATTGCAATGTTTTTCCTTATTCAGATTTGTTTCAAGACTACAGTTACAGTTAGACTTCACTTTCAAGGTTAATTTGTAAGTGGTAAATTTTGTTGTTTTATCACAATACATTGGTTTATTTACATTTCAAAAACCAGAAGCCATTCATTTACGAATGTGATTGCACTTTAGTTTACATATTTAAATGTTCAAATATTAAAATTTGAATGAGGCAAAATAACATGTTTTTTCTCTCTAATATATTGTTATAATCATTTGTTTCGGATGTACTGTTATTATTTTCTGTATAAAAAATAATTTGGTGGTCAAAAAGTCTTTTTTCAAACTTGAGTCTTGAAAAACATGGGGTCGTCTTATAATCAGGGCCGTCTTATATTCGGGCCAATACGGTATGTAACATACTTTAACAAAAAGCAGTACAAATAACTTATACTAATGCACAGTGAAATGGAAAACATTTTGAAGATAACGCAAACATTGACTTTTTTTAAATGATAATTATAAAGAAGTAGTCTAATATAAATGAACAAAAAAATAAATCCAAAGTGCACATTAACATGGAAAATGTTCTGAACCGCCCAGTCAGAGCAAATAAAATTTAAAAAAAAAACTTTTTTCCTAAAGAACTGATCAATTTTCCATTGTGTTGCCCTTTTTTTATTGCATTAATTCAACAAGCCTGTCGTTGTATTTTTCCCCCCTCTATTTGTTGTTCCAAAAATACATGTGCTTTTGAACCAATCAGCGCTAACTATCTATGGTGATCACATGGTGGTTTGCTTGCAAGCATGTGCACCTCAACACGACACCTCAGACATTGGATGCCGGGCAGACCTCCGTGGAATGAATAAATGAATTAATAACTGTGGAGACGGATTATACTACGCAAGCACCTTATTAGGCTTGTTGTCAAGATTTTTGTATGCAAATCTGATGTTAGTAGATTTTTTTCTTCTTGGATGTGTGGCAGCCTGGAAGTTTTTTGTTCCGGCCGCGAATCTTTTACCAGAACGGCATTCCGGACCACTTTCACCCCTGCATTATATGCAGTATATAGGCGCTACTGCCAGTTTGAATTGAATTCTTTGTGTATTTGACTAAGAAAGTGGAGCTCCTTTAAAACCCCTTAAAATTACACAGAAGTTACGTAAAGTGAACTCATTGCCTTCCGTTGACAACGATAGACGTCCAATTCACTTATACTGGAAGGAGTGGCAGTGAATGCTCATCTCCCAGTGCCATTGACAGTGCTCGACGTCCCATCCACTTTGACTAGGAGGGGGTAAATCAACGTTCGTTTATTCGCCCCTCCCAGTCAAAATCAAGCACAATCAGGAGCAGCCGGAGAGTTTGAAATTTGGCCAAAAATAAACTTGTCCGGCCCACACAAGATCAAATTGCCATAAGTGTGGCCCGTGAACCAAAATGAGTTTAACATACTGCTCTAGAGTCATCCTTTAGGCAAATCAAAGAAAAGTTTGGTTTTAAATGAAAAGGGTAAAATGGCCTAAAAAAAAATGTTTCAATAATATGTTTGGAAGCAGACAGAATCAGCTCTGAACCAGTGGAGGACACAGACACCACCACCTTTGTGGCAGAAATTGTGAGTACGTTTCCATTTCTTCTCTCTTTCTAGCCTGACTGAGTCTGATTTTTCTTTATTCCCCCAACAGCAATTGTCATTTTGAAAGAGTAGCAGCACTGTAAAACTGCTGCAATGACACGAGGGCTCACAAAGAAACAAGTTCTAGCATGCTACTCAAGGCTTGCTGTTATTTTCTCCCATGTTTGAAGGCCTATATGTCGCGCCACTTTTTTAGCTAATGCAAAAAGCCTTTTTTGTTTTTTATTTTGTAGTCATAAGCTTGATTCAGCTTGCTTCTACTAATGTTGCATCGATAGCTTTTTTAGCCTCTCGATACCAATTCCGAAAGTCGGCTGCGTGGTATAGGCCAATGCCGATACTGTACCATTATATATATATCAGAGGTTGCGCTAGACTTTTACGTTGTCTGTCATTTTGACTGACAGGGTCATAAAAATACGGTCATAATCTATTTTTACCCGTCACTTAAATTTTTAAAATGATGATAATGAGATTGTGGTGACCCTTTGTTTGGCATAATTCACCTTCCGTACTTGTGTGTCCATTTGGCCGAGCGCGTTACCGGCTAGGACACAGTCACGTGACAGAGACACTTAAGAGCCGCGCGCGTTCCGGCTTGAATAGAGAGTTCACAGAGAGCAGCAGAGCTACAGCGGCTGGACACAGCAATTCGAGCTAACAAGACTCTTAACATTGCATACCGCTTCAACATATTCAATAGTATTTAGTTTTCATTCATTTTAAATTAATATTCTGTCCGAACAAGCTTAACAGAGAATCCACACCGTGCCAACACACATCAAGCAGATGAATATGTTACTTTTTCTCCGCAGTGACAAAAACAGCTGACTGTGGCCCCTGTCACTGCATAGGTTACATATGGAACAATGAAATTATTTAAGTTTCTCATTCAAAAAAAGGTTTTGGACACCCATCCTGGTACATAATAAAAACCAAACGTGACAAGATGATCCCCCTTTGTCTACTCAAGTCTTTGATAATCAATATGCATGCACTAAGACGTGTACGTGGATGTACAATAATAAAGGATATTGGTGTGTGAGAAAATGTAGATTTAATTTAGCCCTGTGTTTTATTTTGTAAATAAACATGGCTATACGTGGAGTTCGCTGTATAGTTAATGATAACTTCAATGCATACAATTTTTATTTGGCTTGATTTTAATCGGTGCCAAGATAAAACATTTCCAGAGGAATTTTAGGAGTTAAATACCATAATCTTTCAATTTTTACAGTGAACTTTTAAAATTTTTTTTTTCAATTATGATTAAAGAATGTGAATGTGAGATACTGAGAATAAAAGGCTCCATATGCATAAAGGGAACATATAAATGTGAGCAAGCCCGTCAACGGGGGGAGCAACCGGGTATGTTGTCCCGGGCCTCAGGACCATAGGGGCCCCTGAATGACCCTTAATTTATTTTACTTTATATTCACATATTTCTTTTTTTATTTAAATCATTGTCTGACTAAATATTATGTTCTACTTGATATATACTTAAAAACTTTAACATGTGAAATATTTCAAAAATATATTTTTTCCTATTTCTCGACTCCTGCGCTCGTCAGGTTTTTTTCTCTGCGCGCTCAGTTGAGCACACGCGACTAACTTGTCACGAAGCCAACTAATCAGAGAGCTCGCGGAAGCACACTGGTTGGCTGTTTGCCCTCAGTGGCGCTGTCTCCAGACCAAACAACATCGCTGGTCTCATCACAGTTTTATAAACCGTTCCTTTCATATTAACTGAAGCCCTTCTATCACACCTCACACTTTTCTCCATCCGCTTCAGCCCGGCCGCACACGCTTCTTCACTTCTTTTCCACACTGTCCATTGCCCTGGACTGTTGAGCCTAAATACTTAATTTCCTACATATTCTTGGTCTCTTCTCCCTGTAGCCTCACTCTTCCATTTGGGTCCCTGTCATTTACACACAAACTTGCTACAACTAACCTTCATTCCCCTCCTATCCAGGGCAAACTTCCACACCTCTACTTTCTTACTTTCTCCTCCTTGCCTGCTCTCACTATGTCATCTGCAAACATCATAGTCCAGGGAGATTCATTTCTAACCTCGTCTGTCATCCTGTCCATTGGCATAGCAAACAAGAAGGGCCTCAGAGCTGATCCCTGATGTCGTCTCACCTCCACTTTGAAATTCTGCCAATTCATTGCAGAAGCCTGAAAAGATCTTTCATCGCCCCTACAAACATGGCCGCCTGACTGCCCTTGACGGTGCTAGACGTCCAATCCATTTGAAGTGGGAGGGCTGGCAGCGAATGAACGAACATATGTTTGCTGCAACCCTCCCGCTTAAACTTGATTGGACGTCTACGAGTGCTAAACTCAGCGGCGTGCTTCTCTGGCGTAGAGCGACCGGTAGTTGGAAACAAAATCTCAAAAAGTACATGTTCGCAGCGTTATTTCTTAGTACTTTAACGCCATTTTAGTGCCGAATCGGTACCGATACTAGGATCAGTGCAACCCTAGTTTCCACTACTAACTGGTCTATTTTTTTCAGTCTTTAGAAGCTAATTACCCTGTCCAAGTCACCGACCCTAATGGTAAGTATGCCAACAAAACCAGAACTCATTGCTTAAGTGGGCTCATGAATGATGATATACCGTACATGTGAGTACAAGTTGCATTTGTGACAGTACTTTAATATGACGTATTTTTTCCGCCAGATGCCGTGACACTCCACCTTAGCTCAATGCCTTTTGGATATCTGAGCCCCTCCAATAAAATCCAGCAGGTCAGAAAAAATGCTCTTTGAAACCCGACATTGAAAGATTCATCCGTGTTCTAACTCTTAACTGTACAACATTTATGGACAGAAATGCAGTACTGCCATTGTCATTTATCACATCCTTAGACTGATTTTTTTCCGTGGAATCTGAATTTCAACAATGTAAATATTATTCTTTCAAGCTACTTTCAAGATTTTTCTTTACCTGCACTATAGACCCTACCCACGTGACGTCACAACTCCGCTCTCCTGACTGGTGCCGCCCAATTGTCCGTCAACACATTGTGTTTACCTGTTACGGCTACGTACATTCCTCCTATTTACGGCGTGTTTTTCTGCTCGTTAACATTAATAATCAAAATGGTGAAGGCGTGTGTGGCGGTCGGTTGCAATAACAGAGAAGATAGACGGAGAGACTTAAAGTTCTACCGGATTCCGAGAGACCCGGAGAGGAGAGAGCGAGATGGGCTGCTGCAATTCGACGAGAAAACTGGGCTCCAAACGATTACCACAGATTATGTAATAGTCATTTTATATCTGGTAAGATGCATTTAATATATATTTAGAGGGTTTTGGGCTGACAACCACAATTAAGATCATTGCTAGGCTAATCGCCGACAACATACACGTATGTATGTAGTGAGAGTGCTATCGCTAAACCATATAAACATTAAAAGCCCTCGCTCCATTGACAAATGACATGAAATACATTAGACTTGACAGTGGATGTTAGCAAGAACAAAAGATTTTGAATTGAAAATTTCGTAACTCACCTTTCCAAGCACAACATAGATTCCTGCCGAATTTTCGTGGACGAGGACCTGTTTCACCCAACCAGCAACGAAGTATTTATAAGCCTCCAAGCTCTTAAAGTTTTTCAAACTTTCGTGAGAATAGGCTGATTTTGTGTGGACAAGATAGTTGTACAGTTCAGGGTAGCTAGCAGAGACAGCGGGTCGAAAAACATCGATTTAGGCATCAAATATGGATCTGGCGAATGGATAAACTGAAGCTTTTCCACATAACGCCTTTTATGCAACGCATCAAGTGAGTTTACGGCATCCGAAAGCACCGGGTCTTCCATGAAATGCATTATAAATTGCTCGATCAATTGAGACCATTGATAATACAGACACAAAATGACGGACAAGGGGGCGGAACAATACAGCGATCACGTGATTTTGTGACGCCGGTGGGTAGGGTCTATAAAGAGAGATGCTCCACAATTTCATTGTACTACTGCATAATGACAATAAAGGGCTATTTTATTTTATTCTATGCTATTTTATTCCATTCATAAGCACTTACTGGAAACAGAACAGCACATTAGCTATGCATAAAGTGATCTCCAGATATCCCCAATCATGTCATTCATCTCAAATCAAACAGAAATAATAGCTGATCCTTAAATCAAATGTCATTCAAACTTATGGTTTTAAAATGAAACTAAAAGTATCAAATAACAACAATCTGCGTAGCATAACTAGCAAGCAACGAAACAACTTGACCAGTAACTGAAGAAACAATTATCACAGAACATGAACTTTGAAAGTTACATTCTACAATTTTGTTTACATATTCTGCTTTGCAGCCAATTGGGTCAAAGCTTCATGTTGTTCAATTTGCTGTATAGCGCCATCAAGTGGCCGTGAAGCCAAAGAGGTCAACAATGTTGAGAATTCTATTGCAATTTGTTTCAGAGAATGACATGTGTACTGCCCAAAACGCTGTGTTTCCTTTTTGCACTGCCCGACAGCCAGCTAACAATGAATGCACCTCTATAAACCACAAGGCTTGGTCTTTTCTTGCTTTTATGTGAGGACAGTTGCTTTAATATTGTGAACCTATAACAAGAAAAACATACACATATTCAGTAGGGGTGCAACGGTTTGGTTAGCCCACGGTTCAGTTTGAACCTCAGTTTTGGGATCACGGTTTCGGTTCGGTTTCGGTTTTGCATTTTTAAAAAAAAAATTTTTTTTTTGGACTTTCCAAAAGTGCCTTTATTTTGCTTTTAAGAAAATGAAATAAACACCTAAAATGTAAACATTTTCAACTGTTAAAATGCCTTTTAGCTCTTTGGCTAGTGTAGTGACTGACTACTGAAATACACACACAGTAGTAAAAGCGTGAAATGTTTTTTTTTTTTTTAAAGATTTTATTTCATTCATATAGGACCGGGATTTCAAAATTTGGAGCCCAGGGACCAATTGCAGCCCCCATTTGACCTCCAAATGTTGTATTGGTGATGCCCACACATATTTTGCTGTGGGCAGTAAAATAAAAGTACCGCATTTTCCACGTTACAACGCGCACCAAAAAGTCTTCAATTTTCTCAAAAGCAGATAGTGCCCCTTATAATCCAATGCGCCTTATATATGGATCAATATTTTCATTCCCTTTAACGCAGCTTCAACTAGTGGATGCATAATGCAACCCCAAAAACTACTTCTTCTGCGTCTTATAATGGGGGGGTGTCCTATGTATGAAAACAGTTTTAAACTAGGCCATTCATTGAAAGTGCGCCTTGTACGCCGATGCGCCTTATAGTGCGGAACATACAGTATATCAGTAATATTAAATAAAATGCATGATTTGATTGAATTAAACATTTTGGGATGGCTGCCAATGGCACTCTCCTCACTTTCCCCAGGAGGCGGGACACAGCAGGGTTGTTTGACAGTGCTCTTTTGGCTGCCAGATTAACAGTGTGGCCAAACCAGCCAATCTGTGGCCCTAGTCCCTCAGCTTCATTCACCGCGTTGACACTAGCCACGTTTACATGCTGACTTTTATTCATACCAATTCAAATCCTTCCAAATGGAAATTTCAGATCAGCTGTTTACATGTCACTTCATCTATTCCGATCCAGCGTTTACATGTGTCTGCCTTTATTCCGAAAGGACGTTTGACAACTGCCGTCTGACATGCGCAGATTAATCAAAACAAAGCGTCACGTTGTAAAACATGGAGATCGATCGTCAGATCAGCTGCTGTTTTAACTTTTCGAGTGGAAACAAAACTTCAGAATGACACGCCGTTCATTTAAAAAGTTGTGTGGGCTGGTGGAGGGATTCATGGATATAAACTTTCCGCCGGACTCCAATTAGGTGCGCTGTGCGTGTGCTTGGAAGCCATGTTGCAAGTGAGGTTACTTACGTCACCAAGTGACGTCACCACGTCAGTACGGAGCATGTGCAGAAAGAACGCAACCAGACACCATTCTGCTTCCCTGTTTACATGATATAATTTTACTTCTAATCGGTTTGGGAAAAGGAATATTCCACCCCTGTGAATCGGAATGAAATTCCATTCGGTTTGGGCCTGTTCATTCCGAATGAGGTGTTTATATGGAACACATTTATTCGGTTTGAACAAATATTCCGATTGCAATTGGAATATTTGGCTCCATGTAAACGTGGCAACTGTTGGATGCGTTATCTGTGGTGACTGGTATGCTTATATTTGGCCGCTTCAACTTCCACTCATCCACTGCGGTGCACAATTCCTCAGCTAATTTGGAGCTGGTATGACTTTCAAAGTTAGGACGAGTTTGCAGGACTGCACTTTTCATGTCCCAACGCGGGACGTCCAACTATCAGTTGTTAGGGCGAAACGATGTGCTTTAGTGAAATCATCTTCGATGGCTTTGCGTGCCATTTTATAAATGTCGGGGATTACATTGTTGGAGAAATATGTCCGCGAGGGAACAATGTAACCCGGGTCAAGCGTTGCAATTAAATTAATGAAGCCCTCATCTTTAACCATGGAAAATGGCTGCATGTCTTTTGCAATGCACATCCCCACTGCACGGGTTATTTTCTTGTCTTCTCTCCCTCCACATTGTAGTCCACGGGGAAACAGGAATGTTGCCACACCGCAGATTTGAAAGAAGCGGATGCTTCTTCAAAATTCGGTCTCTCCACTCCTCAGCTCGCCATAGCTTTTTGTGTTTTCTTTCTTGTTTCATTTTCACGTCGCTCGTAAGCAAGAGAGGGCATTACTCGGCTCCTATTACACAGGTGGTTGACAGCGATTGGACATTTATTCGCGGGGCGGGAATTTCTCCACAGCTGTGCTTCACGTCACACACAGGCACACAGAGCTCGACCATCAAGAAATTATTTGCAAAACCGAAAAGGCGCGGTTCATAAAGGCGTATTGAACCGTACAGGACGAACCGTACGGTTCGGCTTTGAACCGCGAACCGTTGCAGTGCTAATATTCAATACTCAATTTACAACAAACTGCACAATACACTTATATACACAGCTATTATATGGATAGCACACTTGAGCTACTAGCCTTAAGCATAGGCTGGCTTCTATAACAACAACTTATGAAGTTTTTTACATATGACCCTTTACCACAGAAGTATACATATATTGCGCATCTATATGTTATAATAAACGTAAAATACTTACAGACATATATTTCCGAGGCAGAAACATAACATAAAGCATTAACGAGTGTCAATGCTACCGCTAGACAACGCACTGTGTATGTAAGTGAATGAGCTTGTGAGCCAAGCTGTGACAAAAAATAGATGCAGTGAATTATTCTGACCGCCAGGTGGCAGCAACGCACCGCAAACGGTCAACTGATGTCCATATTATTGCATAAAGCCAGCACAACATGAATGTAACATACTTGCGTAACTATATGAACAAAATCAAACAAGTGCTAGAAGAATCATCTGCTATTTATTTTTACTAATAATTTATTTCCCAAAGTATTTGACTTTAACCCTTTAAGGTCTGGGCCTATTTTGTCTGATTTTGCATGCCTTTGAAGTTGCCTTTATATTTCAAAGAAAGAATTGTTTACGATGGCCTGGTTTGGTCCCTTTTTTTGTGACACCTTGAACTTCATGTCCAAACTGTTGTTTCCTTCACTGACCAATTATAAATCATCATTTTGGGCCCAAAAAGACCAAAAATTCCAAAATCGTTTTGTCAAAATTTTTAATATTGATGTCCAATTGACAACCAAACATGCATAACGAACCGTTTTGAAACTTTGTAATATTTATTCAACATGTTAGGATGAACATTCAACCCAAAAAATTTAGAATAAATAGTCTTATATTTGACAATTCAACATAAACAACAGGTATAGCCATAGGCGTTTTTTGCCTTTATACATGCTCTAGTCAAAACAGGTTATATACAGCAGACCAAACAGTGAAGAACAGTGAAAAAACATACCATCAAACACAAAAGGTGTTTAGAGGCCATCTCTTTATGAGTTTAGGTATTGCGGCCCATCACCTGATGAAAACTATGTACACACAATCAAGCTTCTTGAACACACATTTATATACACAAATTGAGAAGAATGATTGTGGGAAAAAATATATATATAACATTGGGCGAAAAAAAGTATTTTCAAAAATATTTACAATAAACAAGTTAAAAATTTTTTCAGGCATGCCACTCCAAAAAGCAGTTTCGTCCTGGAATTTGACACAGGGCTACATCACACAGTCCACACTTCCATGGGGTGTCGGTCCTCTTTCCACCCTTCCATTTTCATTTCACTTTACTTTCATTGTCACTATAAATGTACATGGAAAAAAAGTCAGTATTTAAGAAAATAATAAAGTATAAAATAAAAATATATAGAGAAATAAATAATAATGGAAATCTATATGTATGACAATAGAAAGAATACCATAGCTGAATATGTGTTACATCCCTAATCTTCATATAGAAAGAAGACCTGCACATTTATTATTATATACACAAACACACACTTATATTGCATCAAAATGAACTTTGTCTTGCAATATCAAAAGAAACTTTCAAACAAAACTTTTTCAGCATAAAAAAAAAAAAAAAGTGAGTTGGCTTACCTCTGCTCGTCGATGGCGTCACCCACGTGTTCAAATCCGTCACGATCTCCGTCACACTCGAGGACTCTTCCGAAGAAGACGATGATGACGAATTTGGACCATCCTCTTCCTCAAGTTGATCAAAAAGCACAATTGCTTGCGCTAAATTTAGTTATCTGTTCATTCTCAAAGTCACACAAAGTCGCTCGCTCGCTCGATTCAAACGGCCGTCGGTCGCCACCTCGCTGCTTCAGAACACTCCTCCCTCTCGTTCGGTGGAACCTCGCATAGCAGTTATATTTATTTTTTATTTTTTTTAAAAAGGCATTTTGTGCTTCCACTGTGACTTCGAAAGGGTTCGTTTGATTTGTGTTTTTTCATGGAGCTTCCGTTTTGAAAAAGGACAAGAAATGATGGAAATGTAGACATAAACAAATGATCCATGCAGCGTTTTAATGTTTTTTTGAGAGGACAATAAAACTATAAAACTTAAATGACAATATCTCACGTTTTAGTTGGTCGATTGACTTCAAATAACAACGAGAGTAAACCGCAACTTCCGCACTTTAAAACAAGACCAACCAACGGCATGTGGGTGACGTAATTAAAACGCGAGGGCGCTTCAAAGACGAGGTGCGCTGAGGACGCGCCGGCGCGTCCTTCGACTCTCAAGGGTTAACCAGCTAAGATAATATTTTGAATTATATTGTCTACATGCATAAACTTGTTTTATCTATGCGGCAAATAAGTGAGTGGGCAAAGCTGTCATAGTATGTTTTATTCATCAAATTATTACAAGAAACGATGATATCGTGCCATGTCTCTTTCGTGATTTGAAATTGCCCGTATCGTGATCGAGGATTTTTTCCGTGTCGCACACCACTACAAGTAGATAAGGTTACATTTTTGAAATTGGTTCAACAAGTAAAAGAAAGTAGGAAAACACCCGAGTCCAGTGGTACCTCAAGATGCGAAATGAAATCGTTCCAGAGCGGCTTTTGTATTATGATTTTATCATTTTACATGCACGTAAATCTTTTAATTTGTTTGTAGCTCGGCTAAAACACATTAAATGTTATAAGCGGGGTATAACGCTCGAGCCAAACACATTTGAGTCTTTCAATATACACTGCTGGACCAAAGTATTCGCACCCCTGCAATTCTGTCAGATAATGCTCAATTTCTCCCAGAAAATGATTGCAATTACAAATGCTTTGGTAATAATTTCTTCATTTATTTTGCTTGCAATGAAAAAACACAAAAGCGAATGAATAAAAAAAAATTAATTATTATCCTTTTACACAAAACTCCAAAAATGAGCTGGACAAAAGTATTGGCACCCTCAGGCTAATACTTGGTAGCACAACCTTTAGACAAAATAACTGCCAACAACCGCTTCCGGTATCCATCAATGAGTTTCTTACAATGCTCTGCTGAAATTTTAGGCCATTTTTCTTCAGCCAACTGCTCCAGTCTTGAAGGGTCCCTTCTCCAAACTGCCATTGTCAGATCTCTCCACAGGTGTTCTGTGGGATTCAGGTCGGGACTCATTGCTGGCCACTTTAGAAGTCTCCAGTGCTTTCTCTCAAACCATTTTCTAGTGCTTTTTGAAGTGTGTTTTTGGTCATGACCCATGACCTCTGAGGGAGACCCAGATTTCTCGCACTGGGCCCTACATTATGCTGCAAAATTTGTTGGTAGTAGTCGGACTTCATAATGCCATGCACATGGTCAAGCAGTCCAGTGCCAGAGGCAGCTAAGCAACCCCCAAAAAATCAGGGAACCTCCGCCATGTTTGACTGTGGGCACCGTGTTATTTTCTTTGAAGGTTTTTTTTTTTTTTCCTGTAAACTCTATGTTGATGCCTTTTTGCAAAAAGCTGTACTTTTGTCCTCCAAAACATTTTTGGCATTCTCAGGTAAGTTTTGGCATATTCCAGCCTGGCGTTTTTGTGTTTCTGGGTCAGAAGTGGGATCTTCCTGGGTATCCTACCATAGAGTCCCTTTTCATTCAGACCCGACGGATAGTAAGGGTTGACACTGTTGGACCCTTGGACTGCAGGACAACTTGAACTTGCTTGGATGTTAGTCGATGTTGATGTTGTTCGTTGAAATCTCTCGTCAATGTTTCTTTTGCGTCTACATCTAGGTTAGCCACAGTGCTACGGGCTTTACACTTATTTATGACACTGCACACGGTAGCCACAGGAACATTCAGGTCTTTGGAGATGGACTTGTAGCCTTTGAGATCGCCCATGCTTCCTAACAATTTTGCTTCTCAAGTCCTCAGACAGTTCTTTGGTCTTCTTTCTTTTCTCCGTGCTCAATGTGGTACACACAAGGACATAGGACAGAGGTTGAGTCAACTTTAATCCATTTTAAATAGCTGCACGTGTGATTTAGTTATTGCCACCACCTGTTATGTGCCACATGTAAGTAACAGGTGCTGTTAATTACACAAATTAGAGAAGCATCACATGATTTTTCAAAGGGTGCCAATACTTTTGTCTGGCCCATTTTTGGAGTTTTGTGTAATCTGATAATGATTTTTTCCCCCCATCCTCTTTTGTGTTTTTTCATTGCAAGCAAAATGAATGAGGATATTACAACCAAAACATTTGTAATTGCAATCATTTTCTTGGAGAGCTTGAGCATTATCTGACAGAATTGCAGGGGTGCCAATATTTTTGGCCAACAGTGTACCTAAGATAACAGTTATTACTGTATCTATAATGATCATAATGCAAAAACAAAAAAAAAGACAGAGAGAAAATGTGGAACTTAACCTTTCGAGTGAGGCGATGTCCGAAAGTGTAAGTGATACCAAAAAATAACCCAATTGCTTCTTTTTACTGATCATGATGGGAAAGATTCTGACCAGTATGGGATACTAAAAGACTTGCTAACTTCAGCAGCAATTGAATGATTGCAGTTCAAGCTGTTTCATCTCGCTGTTTGTAAGTTCTATTCTTTTGTTTCAAACTGGATATTGTTGCGTGTGAAAATTTAGTCTGTTTACAAATATATAGTCAAATATAATTACATGATTGCATTGCTGCGAACGGGACTGATCAGTTACAGTATTTTTAATCTTTCATATTCCGAATCATTTTTTTCATATGAAGCGAAAAAAGCTTGGAAAGACGGTCGATAAAATGAATTTTTTTCATGTACCGAAGCTTTCTGATCTCGGGGTACCGTACAGTAGTTTGTATCTTCGAAGTGACTTCTACCATGTCTTTTCTTTTATAGCCAGTCAAAGACACTGAAGAATGTACTAGCCTCAAATCTGCTTCACAAGGTATACAATTTCTTATCATAACAACATGGGATTCGAAATGAAAATGAATGAGGTAAAAATCTCTCTTTTTTTATTATCCTAATTTGCCTAGATTACCCTAAAGAACTCCAATTCCGGCTGACTAGCCCGTGTGAAAAGTGCTGCCGTCCCACACCTCCTCCCAAGATCAGCGACCTCTTGAACGACAAAGATCTTCTGGACTTATTGCGACTCAAGCTGGACCCTAACCACTGCACTGTAAAAAACTGGAAAAACTTTGCTAGCCGCTGGGGCATGAGCTACGACGAGCTGACTCTGCTGGAGTACCGGACCCAAGGTTCCCTGTCGCACAGCCCCACTCAGGAGTTTCTCCTGCGTTACAACCAGAAACCAGTCACCGAGCTTACTGAACTTTGTCGCTTTTACCAGCGCATTGACGTGTTGCGACTGCTGCAGAGTTGGATGGAAAAGGACTGGCCGTCACGTTGGCAACAAGCAAATTAGCATGCGCTCTTCCTTTTTCAACTACCGTAATTGCCCTGTTTTTCTTTCTGATTGTTCTCATACGCATCGGACTGCTTTTTTGTTGTAAGAATTTGGGAGATTTTTTTCGCCATTTGCAGTAAATATGTAAATAAATACTTTAGCAAGAAGGATTTTATTTTAACCCCTAATAGGGCAAGTCAAGTTTTGGTAGATAACAAAAACGTAACTCATAAAGACCTGCTTTCCACATGTGCACAACCCAAAATGTGGACGCCAAGTCTCAATTCTAATTAGAAATGTTTTCATTATAAATCATTATTGTATCTTTAAATATTATTTATACACATTTTTTAATGAAATGATAGTTGAACAAGAGGAGCATTCTGAAAGAGCAGGGCTCTGCCGAAGCAGGGCAATTCAACTCGTGCCCCCTCTAGTGGTCGTAAAACGTCATTGCATGTAATTGACTTCCTTAGAAATGAATGTAAAGGAGAAGTTTAGAATTTTGACGTTAGGCCATAGACTTCATAAGACTTACATGACATGGGAAACGGGGCCAATCCGTAGGGGACCTATTTTCAAAAACTTCAAATTCCGATATTTTCAAAACCAAAGCTGCTACCGACCTAAAACCAAAACAGGCACCTACCTTAGCCATATATGAGTCTCCATGAGCAGCGGTATCAAAAAAATTCAAAGCCGTTCCCTTATAAAATCCCGATTAATATTTTTTAAAGAAATATAACAAAACTTAAAATGGTTATAAAATTCTCAGATTTTACACTAGACACACAAAAATCACCAAATGCAGAGATAATCACCTGTATTTTCAGGATCAATAGCAATATTTAACACATATGTTTTTGACCAAAATAGCAATTTTTTTTTTTTTTTTTTTAACTGCAAGTTTTCAACAGCTAATAAATCACTCAATTTAATATCAGAAACGTAATGCTTGAGGAAAACATACTGAATCAATTACAAACTAGGCCTGCAAGCAGGACTGAACAGGCCGTCGCAGTTTGGGGTAACTCGGACGTCACGCAAACTCGGACGGCACGCAGGTCAGGGTTGTGGCAGATCATCCCCTTCTCATCATCTCATGAGAACCTAAGTTGCTGAAAACCCGCCTCTTTTTTGGGCGGATTAAAAATTCATTCACACACCCAGGAGAAAAAAACCCTATTGAAGAGGGTCGTACAAAACAGGAGGCACTTCTGAGCAGTGCAGCCATGCCCTCATTCCAAAACCAAAATGTATTCACTCTACGTTGAAAAAACCTAATAGGAGAGGCCTTCTTGAAAAATTCAAGGGGGCGCCACTGAGCCATTTTATTGTTTGCAAAAAGGTTGCAAAATATCAAAATTTACACCAAGCTGCATGTATGTGTAAATTTTGTTGAGTTTTCGAGCCTGTTAAAGCCTCAAATTCTGCTGCCACTAGTTGGCGCAACAGAGTTGATGCAAATGACCCGTGCAGGCTCAACAAGCATGGGAAGTTTGGCGCAGATATGTTGTATATCTGCCAAGTTATGACTGTTCAAAATTTGTCGTGAGACAAAATGGTGTCTTTTCACTTTCCTGTATGGACCCCTCCACTTCAACGAAACATCAATATTTTTCATCAGGCACCCGAACACATGTCTAAAGGCTCCCCTGAAACAGGTTTTAGGTCAATTGTTGTTGTGTTTTTCCCTTGAAGGAGGAGCCGGTCTCGTAAATAAGGCTATTTCCTGTTCCCAACAGGGGGCGCCAGGCCTGACGGGAAATATTTCAATGCTATCGTGTTCAGGCTGGGATACCTCACATTGATGCCAGTTATGAAAAAGACTGAACGTTGTATCAATGAGTTTTAAGTAATTTACTGAATTGGTGGTTTTGCCAAAAAATATGGCATACTTTGGCTCCCCGCCCAGGTCAGACCCATGAATGAAAACGCACCATTTTGAAAACTTAAGATCTCATATGTCTCCTGAACAGTCTCACCAATTTTGAGGAGGATCCACCTAACTGCCTGGGCAACAAGGTCTCAAATGTGCACCCTGTAAATCAATGAAAAATTCACAATCGATCCAACATGGTACCCGCAGGTTATTAAAAGTATTTAAAAAGCATTGAATTTAGTTTTCCATTATTAACGGTATTAATAGTATTAAATTAGCTGTTGTAAGTCTGGAATTTTTTCACCGTGGTCTGAATTTTCAAGAACATCTCAATGCAACCTAAATTATATCCGTGACGCAGTTTTTTTTTTTTTTTTTTTTTAAATCCATAACGAAAATGACGCATAGAATTTTTACGATTCACTGCACTACAAATCGAAATGCAACTCGTGCGTGCCAAACCACCACACCCGGCAAAACGGAGAATCCACCCGCCTCTGCATCGGGAATGCGTCCGTTTGTCGGTGGAACGAAAACCCTGCAGGCAGAAGTATTGTGGATTCTGAACACCAAAACAGACCACCATTCATATACTTCAAATGAGTCCATTGGTGATCTGTTTCTGATATTACGTCATTTTTGGTCGGCATCGGCTGTCACAATGTTGGTCATATGTTCTAGAGGGAACGTTCCCGATGTCGCAACGAATTTTCAGTTGGCAGAAAAAAAAAAACGCACATTTTCTTTATGTGTAAATAGTCTGCATATTTTTATGATCATTATAAATGCATTTACACAATGAAATAATGCTGGAAAAGTTTGTTAAACATAATGTTGGTCAAATCGTGTTTTTTTTCCGGAGGGAGCATTCCCGACTTCGTAAATGCAGCCAATTTAAGCTCATCAAGACTTTAAGATAGAGGTAAAATCGGGCCTAAAAACTCCAGCCCGACCCGAACTGGTCTGCGGGTATTAAAGCCCGACCCGCGTTTTGTGTGATAACATTTGTGACGATGTCTGCATAAAAGCCTGTCTTTTGTAACAAATTCTCAATTGGCAGAAAAAAAAAAAAACGCACATTTTCTTAATGTTTAAATAGATCATATTTTTGTGACCATTATAACTTATTTACACAACGAAATAACGCTGGAAAAGTTTGTTAAATATAAATAAACATGTGGTTTTGCGGACTCGCAGAGGGGAAGATTAAAAAGGGCGTATAGGCACGCTCTGGCTCTGCAATGACCATACAGTACAGCGCCTTCTTTTTTTTTTATCCAAATTATTTATTTTATAACAAGTATTCCTTAGTTTATCATTGATACATCGTTAATATATAGTTATTTCAAAAAGTTAGTGAGAAAGAACCCTGGCCCGGCCCGACGTAATAATTGACATTTTAATTTTGGTCAAGTTTTCAGTTTAATTTAGATGTTTCCAGCTTGCTATGTTTATAATTGCGATGTTTGTTTACCACTTTTCCTCTTACTGCGAAGAGGGAGGAAGTTACATCGGCCGCCACTATGATATTTAAGTCATCAGCCATCTGCTGTGACCCGGGAATTTAACGCCTGCTTTCACGCACACTGCTTCCCATGTCAGTCGACACGGGAAATTGTTTTCACACACAACTGCTGCACATTTAAGTCCCGCGATATTCCCGTTGTTTTGAAGTATGTGATAGGGGCTCAAGTTACATCCAAATACTTTAGAGATTTCGTGCATGATAAGGCCTCCAAACGTGGCCTCCACGTGCAAGTATGGAATCTAAATAAATAAAATATAAAATACATATGAGATCGTCAGGCAGTGCAAATAATCGATGTGGTGTTATAAGGATGTGAGCCTCGTCTTTCAACAATCACATAGCCCCTTTCTATGCCTGGCGTTTTCTGGTCAGCTTCCTCGACTTGTACAAGTCCCTGTTTCTCGCCGTACCCTTTCTCCCCTCCTCGACTCGGCTCCATTTCCTGTCCTGCTGGTCGGTCAGTCCAAGGCCTTGTTCTTACTCACTTCTGAAGTCGCATCCTTGGAGAAGTTCGCACCATAACAGTCGAAGAGGGACCGCCAGGAACTCCAGCAGGTGCTCTTGCGCTTCTTGCACATCAGGGAGTCCCACAGCGACATTCAGAAGGACGCCATGTGGGCCATGGGGAGAGATGGCCGTTTGAGGGCCGCCCGACCCATCAGCCTCAGCCCGGTGACCGCGCACCAGCACTTTCTGGTTCAACTTCTCCTTGACGGACTTGTAGTTCTCCCACATGGCCAGCAAATGACAGCAAAAATGGGCAATTTTCAAAGTACTTTTATTTTGAAATGATACATCAGAATTTCATCAGAGTACTTCAGTTCGAGTCTAGTGGTTGTCTCGTATACTTTAGAAGTGAAAAAGTCTTTGGATAACGCCCAGATTTTTTAAAATTAATATTTAAAATGACGCTAAATGACAGAAATAACTAGCAATTTTCTAAGTAATTTTACTCTGAATTCCTTAATTATTTTTATATCATAACGCTTTAGTTTGGGTCTAGGGGTACTCGAGTGCCTCTCTCAAGTGGACCCGTTCTTCGATGGCTTCCCGTTATTTTTTTGTAATTAGGGCCCGAGCACTAGACGTGCGAAGGCCCTATTGTTTTGCAAAGGATTATTATTAGGGCCCGAGCACTAGGCGTGCGAAGGCCCTATTGTAATGCAAAGGATTATTATTATTAGGGCCCGAGCACTAAGCGTGCGAAGGCCCTATTGTTTTGCAAAGGATTATTACTATTATTATTATTATTAGGGCCCGAGCACTAGGCGTGCGAAGGCCCTATTGTAATGCAAAGGATTATTATTATTATTCTTCTTTTTTCATGGCAAATGAAAATGGCCAATTTGGAGGCCTGAACATGCACGAAAAGTCACCAAAATTTGCACATACGTGCAGATTCGCGTAAAATTTGATAATCTTGCGTCGTTTTGAAAAAATTTCAAAAAATTGCTCAGTGGCGCCCCCTTGACCCTTAAAATTTTCAAAAAGGCCTCTCCTCTCAGGTTTTCAACGTATAGCGATGAAATTTGGGGAGTAGATACCTTATGCCTAACTGTTCAAAAAAGCCTCTTGCACCCATATTCCAAATCCGACAGGAAATCGGATATTTTGGATCAAATGTGAAATTTTTTCGGTTCACAGTTGGAGTTTACGTTTGGAGGCCTGAACATGCACGAAAACTCACCAAAATTTGCACATACATGCAACTTTGCGTAAATTTTGATAATCTACAAAAAAATTTAACAAAATCGCTCAGTGGCGCCCCCTTGAAATTTTCAAAAAGGCCTTTCCTATTAGGTTTTTTCAACGTAGAATGATGAAATTTGGCGAGTCGATACATTGTGCAAAACTGCTCCAAAAAGTCTCTTGCACCCATATTCCAAACCCAACAGGAAGCCGGAAATTTTGGATCAAATGTGAAATTTTATCGATTTACATTTGAGACCTTGTCGCTGAAGAAAATAGTTGGATCGTCTTCAAAATTGGTCAGACTATTCAGGAGACATATGAGATCTTAAGTTTTCAAAATGGTGAGTTTTCACTCAAGGGTCTGACCTGGGCGTGGTCCCAAAGTCGGCCAATTTTGGGCAAAATACCAAATTCAGAAAATGATTAAAAACTCCGTGATACAACGTTCAATCTTTTTCATTTCTAGCATGTATATGAGATATCCCAGCCTGAACACGACTGCATTGAAATATTACCCATTAGGCCTGGCGCCCCCTAGTGGGAACAGGAAATGGCCTTCTTTACGAGACAGGCTCCTCCTCCAAGGGAAAAAAATCTATTGACCTCAAACCTGTTTCAGGGGAGCCTCAAGACATGTGTTCAGGTCCCTGATGAAAAATATTGAGGTTTCGTTGAAGCGGAGAGGTCCAAACTGGAAGTGAAAATGACCGTCAACAATTTGTCTCGCCAAAAATTTTGAACAGTCATAACTCGGCAGATATGCAACATATCTGCGCCAAACTTTCCGTGTTTGTTGAGAGTCATACCCTGAAGGTTCTTGTAGGGGTCATTTGCATCACCTCTACAGTGCCAACTAGTGGCGACAGAAAGAAGTTTTAAAAAAGGCCTTTCCTATTGGGTTTTTTCAACATAGAGCAAGGAAATTTGGGGAGTAGATACCTTATGCAAAACTGCTCCAAAAAGTCTCTTGCACCCATATTCCAAATCCAACAGGAAATCGGGTATTTTGGATCGAATGTGAAATTTTCATGGGTTCACAGTAAGAGTTTACATTTGGAGGCTTGAATATGCATAAAAACTCACCAAAATTTGCACATACATGCGGCTTTGGATAACGTTCGATAATCTTGCAACGTTACGAAACAATTTAACAAAATGGCTCAGTGGCGCCCCCTTGAAATTTTCAAAAAGGCCTCTCCATTTAGGTTTTTCTAACATAGAGTGATGAAATTTGGAGAGTCAAAACTTTGTGCAAAACTGCTCCAAAAAGTCTCTTGCACACACATTCCAAATCCTACAGGAAATCGGGTAATTTGGATTGAATGTGAACTTTTTATCGATTTACAGTGTGCACATTTTACACCTTGGCACCTAGGGAATTAGTTTGATCATTCTCAAAATTGGTGAGACTGTTCATGAGGCATATGAAATCTTAAGTTATAAAAATGGTGTGTTTTCATTCACGGGCCTGACCTGGGCGGGGCGCCAAATTCTTCCATTTTTTCGCCAAAACACCGAATTCGGAAAATGACTGATAACTCCCTCATACAACGTTCAATCTATTTTAAATCTGGCATGTGTGTGAGGTATACCAGCCTGAGCAGGACTGAATTGAAAATTTACCATTTGTGCCTGGCGCCTCCTAGTGGGAACAGGAAATGCCCTTTTTTACGGGACACACTCCTCCTCTAAAGGGAAAAAATCAATCCACCTCAAACCTGCATAAGGGAAACCTTAAGACCTGTCTTCAGGTGCCTGATGAAAAATATTGAAGTTTCGTTGAAGCGGAGGGGTCCAAACAGGAAAGTGAAAATGACTGTCAACAATTTTTCTCTCCAAAAACTTTGAACAGTCATAACTCGGCAGATATACAAGATATCTGCGCCAAACTTCCCGTGCTTGTTGAGAGTCATACCCTGAAGGGCCTTGTAGGGGTCATTTGCATCAACCCTACAGCGCCAACTAGTGGCGATAGAAAGTCACTCGTTTTTCCAAAACATGTCCAGTTCTTTTCATGTTGGTCATTGTTGTTTCAAGACCTATTAAAATACTTTTTTACGGCCCATGTCCACGTGTCTCTGTCTGTTGCCGTGACGACCCTTTGTTCGGCATTTAAAGGAAATATTTTTTTTCAGAGACTCAGGGAGCTTATAGAGCCACAATAGTTGGCACACTTGGTCGAATTGGCCCAGTTAGAAGATTAATTTTGGTTTTGAATAAGGGCTTGGCTGCACAGCTCAGTAGTGGCTCCTTTTTTGTAGTACTCTCTCCAATAGGGGTTTTTATCTCTTGGGTGTGGGAATGTAAATAGGCGACTTTCGAGCATGTTAGGTTCTAATGAGATGATTAGAGAGGAGGATCTCCCACCGCCCTGACCTGCACACAGTCCGAGTTGCGTGACGTCCGAGTTGCGCTAGATTGCGAGGGCCCGTTCAGTCCTGCTTGCAGGCCTAGTTATTATTATTCTTTTTTCAGGGCAAATGAAAATGGCCAATTTGGAGGCCTGAACATGCACGAAAAGTCACCAAAATTTGCACAAACGTGCGGCTTTGCGTAAATTTCGATAATCTTGTGTCGTTTTGAAAAAATGTCAAAAAATGGCTCAGTGGCGCCCCCTTGACCCTTAAAATTTTCAAAAAGGCCTCTCCTCTCAGGTTTTCAACGTAGAGCAATGAAATTTGGGGAGTAGATACCTTATGCCTAACTGTTCAAAAAAGCCTCTTGCACCCATATTCCAAATCCAACAGGAAATCGGATATTTTGGATCAAATGTGAAATTTTTATCGGTTCACAGTTTGAGTTTACATTTGGAGGCCTGAACATGCACGAAAACTCACCAAAATTTGCACATACATGCAACTTTGCGTAAATTTTGATAATCTACAAAAAAATTTAACAAAATGGCTCAGTGGCGCCCCCTTGAAATTTTCAAAAAGGCCTTTCCTATTAGGTTTTTTCAACGTAGAACGATGAAATTTGGCAAGTCGATACATTGTGCAAAACTGCTCCAAAAAGTCTCTTGCACCCATATTCCAAACCCAACAGGAAGCCGGAAATTTTGGATCAAATGTGAAATTTTATCGATTTACATTTGAGACCTTGTCGCTGAAGAAAATAGTTGGATAGTCTTCAAAATTGGTCAGACTATTCAGGAGACATATGAGATCTTAAGTTTTGAAAATGGTGAGTTTTCACTCAAGGGTCTGACCTGGGCGTGGTCCCAAAGTCGGCCATTTTTGGGCAAAATACCAAATTCAGAAAATGATTAAAAACTCCGTGATACAACGTTCAATCTTTTTCATTTCTAGCATGTATATGAGATATCCCAGCCTGAACACGACTGCATTGAAATATTACCCATTAGGCCTGGCGCCCCCTAGTGGGAACAGGAAATGGCCTTCTTTACGAGACAGGCTCCTCCTCCAAGGGAAAAAAATCTATTGACCTCAAACCTGTTTCAGGGGAGCCTCAAGACATGTGTTCAGGTCCCTGATGAAAAATATTGAGGTTTCGTTGAAGCGGAGAGGTCCAAACTGGAAGTGAAAATGACCGTCAACAATTTGTCTCGCCAAAAATTTTGAACAGTCATAACTCGGCAGATATGCAACATATCTGCGCCAAACTTTCCGTGTTTGTTGAGAGTCATACCCTGAAGGTTCTTGTAGGTGTCATTTGCATCAACTCTACAGTGCCAACTAGTGGCGACAGAAAGAAGTTTTAAAAAAGGCCTTTCCTATTGGGTTTTTTCAACATAGAGCAAGGAAATTTGGGGAGTAGATACCTTATGCAAAACTGCTCCAAAAAGTCTCTTGCACCCATATTCCAAATCCAACAGGAAATCGGGTATTTTGGATCGAATGTGAAATTTTCATGGGTTCACAGTAAGAGTTTACATTTGGAGGCTTGAATATGCATAAAAACTCACCAAAATTTGCACATACATGCGGCTTTGGATAACGTTCGATAATCTTGCAACGTTACGAAACAATTTAAGAAAATGGCTCAGTGGCGCCCCCTTGAAATTTTCAAAAAGGCCTCTCCATTTAGGTTTTTCTAACATAGAGTGATGAAATTTGGAGAGTCAAAACTTTGTGCAAAACTGCTCCAAAAAGTCTCTTGCACACACATTCCAAATCCTACAGGAAATCGGGTATTTTGGATTGAATGTGAACTTTTTATCGATTTACAGTGTGCACATTTTACACCTTGGCACCTAGGGAATTAGTTTGATCATTCTCAAAATTGGCGAGACTGTTCATGAGGCATATGAAATCTTAAGTTATAAAAATGGTGTGTTTTCATTCACGGGCCTGACCTGGGCGGGGCGCCAAATTCTTCCATTTTTTCGCCAAAACACCAAATTCGGAAAATGACTGATAACACCCTCATACAATGTTAAATCTATTTTAAATCTGGCATGTGTGTGAGGTATACCAGCCTGAGCAGGACTGGATTGAAAATTTACCATTTGTGCCTGGCGCCTCCTAGTGGAAACAGGAAATGCCCTTTTTTACGGGACACACTCCTCCTCTAAAGGGAAAAAACCAATCTACCTCAAACCTGCATAAGGGAAGCCTTAAGACCTGTCTTCAGGTGCCTGATGAAAAATATTGAAGTTTCGTTGAAGCGGAGGGGTCCAAACAGGAAAGTGAAAATGACTGTCAACAATTTTTCTCTCCAAAAACTTTGAACAATCATAACTCGGCAGATATAGAACATATCTGCGCCAAACTTCCCGTGCTTGTTGAGAGTCATACCCTGAAGGAACTTGTAGGGGTCATTTGCATCAACCCTACAGCGCCAACTAGTGGCGATAGGAAGTCACTCGTTTTTCCAAAACATGTCCAGTTCTTTTCATGTTGGTCATTGTAGTTTCAAGACCTATTAAAATACTTTTTTACGGCCCATGTCCACGTGTCTCTGTCTGTTGCCGTGACGACCCTTTGTTCGCCATTTAAAGGAAATATTTTTTTTCAGAGACTCAGGCAGCTTATAGAGCCACAATATTTGGCACACTTGGTCGAATTGGCCAAGTTAGAAGATTAATTTTGGTTTTGAATAAGGGCTTGGCTGCACAGCTCAGTAGTGGCTCCTTTTTTGTAGTACTCTCTCCAATAGGGGTTTTTATCTCTTGGGTGTGGGAATGTAATTAGGCGACTTTCGAGCATGTTAGGTTCTAATGAGATGATTAGAGAGGAGGATCTGCCACCACCCTGACCTGCACACAGTCCGAGTTGCGTGACGTCCGAGTTGCGCTAGATTGCGAGGGCCCGTTCAGTCCTGCTTGCAGGCCTAGTTATTATTAGGGCCCGAGCACTAAGCGTGCGAAGGCCCTATTGTTTTGCAAAGGATTATTTTTTTTTTTTATTATTATTATTATTTTTTTTTTTTTTCAGGGCAAATGAAAACGGCCAATTTGGAGGCCTGAACATGCACGAAAAGTCACCAAAATTTGCACATACGTCCGGAAAATTGTAAATTTCGATAATTTTGCAACGTTGCAAAAAAATATAACAAAATGGCTCAGTGGCGCCCCCTTGAAATTTTTAAATTGGCCTATAACATTAGGGTCTGTCAGCGTAGAGCAATGAAATTTGGGGGGTCTATACCTTGTCCAAAACCGCTCCAAAAAAGCATTTACATGCATATTCCAAACCCAACAGGAAATCGGTTTTTTTGGATCAAATATGAAATTTTTATCGATTTACAGGGTGCACATTTGAGACCTTTTCGCCGAGGGAGTTAGTTGGATCATCTTCAAAATTGGTGAGACTGTTCAGGAGACATATGAAATCTTAAGTTTTGAAAATGGTGCGTTTTCATTCACAGGTCTGACCTGGGCGTGGTGCCAAAGTCGACCATTTTTTCGGCAAAATGACAAATTCAGTAAATGACTTATAGTTCCTTGACACAACGTTCAATCTTTTTCATATTTGGCATGTATGTGTGGTATCCCACCCTTAACACGAGTGCATTGAAATATTACCCATTAGGTCTAGCGCCCCCTAGTGAGAACAGGAAATGCCTTTTTTTACGAGACAGGTTCCTCCTCCAAGGGAAAAAAATCTGTTGACCTCAAACCTGCATCAGGGGAGCCTTAAGACCTGTGTTCAGGTGCCTGATGAAAAATATTGAGGTTTCGTTGAGGCGGAGGGGTCCAAACAGGAAAGTGAAAATGAACGTCAACAATTTGTCACGCAAAAAACTTTGAACAGTCATAACTCGGCAGATATACAACATATCTGCGCCAAACTTCCCGTGTTTGTTGAGAGTCATACCCTGAAGGTTCTTGTAGGGGTCATTTGCATCAACTCTACAGTGCCAACTAGTGGCGACAGAAAGAAGTTTTAAAAAAGGCCTTTCCTATTGGGTTTTTTCAACATAGAGCAAGGAAATTTGGGGAGTAGATACCTTATGCAAAACTGCTCCAAAAAGTCTCTTGCACCCATATTCCAAATCCAACAGGAAATCGGGTATTTTGGATCGAATGTGAAATTTTCATGGGTTCACAGTTGGAGTTTACATTTGGAGGCTTGAATATGCACAAAAACTCGTAAAAATTTGCACATACATGCGGCTTTAGATAACGTTCGATAATCTTGCAATGTTACGAAAAAGTGTAGCAAAATGCCTCAGTGGCGCCCCCTTGAATTTTTCAAAAAGTCGTTTCCTATTAGGTTTTTTCAACAGAGAGTGATGAAATTTGGGGAGTCGATACCTTGTGCAAAACTGCTCCAAAAAGTCTCTTGCACCCGTATTCCAAATCCAACAGGAAATCGGGTATTTTGGATCGAATGTGAAATTTTTATCGGTTCACAGTAGGGGTTTACATTTGGAGGCTTGAACATGCACGAAAACTCACAAAAATTTGGACATACATGTGGCTTTGCATAAAGTTCAATAATCTTGCAACGTTACGAAAACATGTAACAAAATGGCTCAGTGGCGCCCCCTTGAAATTTTCAAAAAGGCCTCTCCATTTAGGTTTTTTCAACGTAGAGGGATGAAATTCGGAGAGTCGATACCTTGTACAAAACTGCTCCAAAAAGTCTCTTGCATGCATATTCCAAACCCAACAGGAAATCGGGTATTTTGGATTGAATGTGAAATTTTTATCGATTTACAGTGTGCACATTTTACACCTTGGCACCTAGGGAATTAGTTTGATCATTCTCAAAATTGGCGAGACTGTTCATGAGGCATATGAAATCTTAAGTTATCAAAATGGTGTGTTTTCATTCACGGGCCTGACCTGGGCGGGGTGCCAAAGTCGGCCATTTTTTTGCCAAAACACCGAATTCGGAAAATGACTGATAACTCCCTCATACAACGTTCAATCTATTTTAAATCTGGCATGTGTGTGAGGTATACCAGCCTGAGCAGGACTGGATTGAAAATTTACCATTTGTGCCTGGCGCCTCCTAGTGGGAACAGGAAATGCCCTTTTTTTACGGGACACACTCCTCCTCTAAAGGGAAAAAATCAATCTACCTCAAAGCTGCATAAGGGAAGCCTTAAGACCTGTCTTCAGGTGCCTGATGAAAAATATTAAAGTTTCGTTGAAGCGGAGGGGTCCAAACAGGAAAGTGAAAATGACTGTCAACAATTTTTCTCTCCAAAAACTTTGAACAGTCATAACTCGGCAGATATACAACATATCTGCGCCAAACTTCCCGTGCTTGTTGAGAGTCATACCCTGAAGGGCCTTGTAGGGGTCATTTGCATCAAACCTACAGCGCCAACTAGTGGCAATAGAAAGTCACTCGTTTTTCCAATACATGTTCAGTTCTTTTCAGGTTGGTCATTGTAGTTTCAAGACCTATTAAAATACTTATTTACGGCCCATGTCCACGTGTCTCTGTCTGTTGCCGTGACGACCCTTTGTTCGCCATTTAAAGGAAATATTTTTTTTCAGAGACTCAGGCAGCTTATAGAGCCACAATATTTGGCACACTTGGTCGAATTGGCCCACTTAGAAGATTAGTTTTGGGTTTTGAATAAGGGCTTGGCTGCACAGCTCAGTAGTGGCTCCTTTTTTGTAGTACTCTCTCCAATAGGGGTTTTTATCTCTTGGGTGTGGGAATGTATATAGGCTACTTTTGAGCATCTTAGGTTCTAATGAGATGATTAGAGAGGAGGATCTGCCACCACCCTGACCTGCACACAGTCCGAGTTGCGTGACGTCCGAGTTGCGCGAGATTGCGAGGGCCCGTTCAGTCCTGCTTGCAGGCCTAGTTATTATTAGGGCCCGAGCACTAGACGTGCGAAGGCCCTATTGTTTTGCAAAGGATTATTATTATTATTATTATTATTAGGGCCCGAGCACTAGGCGTGCGAAGGCCCTATTGTAATGCAAAGGATTATTATTATTATTATTATTATTCTTTCTTCATGGCAAATGAAAATGGCCAATTTGGAGGCCTGAACATGCACGAAAAGTCACCAAAATTTGCACATACGTGCAGATTCGCGTAAAATTTGATAATCTTGCGTCGTTTTGAAAAAATTTTTAAAAATGGCTCAGTGGCGCCCCCTTGACCCTTAAAATTTTCAAAAAGGCCTCTCCTCTCAGGTTTTCAACGTAGAGCGATGAAATTTGGGGAGTAGATACCTTATGCCTAACTGTTCAAAAAAGCCTCTTGCACCCATATTCCAAATCCGACAGGAAATCGGATATTTTGGATCAAATGTGAAATTTTTTCGGTTCACAGTTGGAGTTTACGTTTGGAGGCCTGAACATGCACGAAAACTCACCAAAATTTGCACATACATGCAACTTTGCGTAAATTTTGATAATCTACAAAAAAATTTAACAAAATCGCTCAGTGGCGCCCCCTTGAAATTTTCAAAAAGGCCTTTCCTATTAGGTTTTTTCAACGTAGAATGATGAAATTTGGTGAGTCGATACATTGCGTAAAACTGCTCCAAAAAGTCTCTTGCACCTATATTCCAAATCCAACAGGAAGTCGGAAATTTTGGATCAAATGCGAAATTTTATCGATTTACATTTGAGACCTTGTCGCTGAAGAAAATAGTTGGATCGTCTTCAAAATTGGTCAGACTATACAGGAGACATATGAGATCTTAAGTTTTCAAAATGGTGAGTTTTCATCCAAGGGTCTGGCCTGGGCGTAGTCCCAAAGTTGGCCATTTTTGGGCAAAACACCAAATTCAGAAAATGATTAAAAACTCCGTGATACAACGTTCAATCTTTTTCATTTCTAGCAAGTATATGAGATATCCCAGCCTGAACACGACTGCATTTAAATTTTACCCATTAGGCTTGGCGCCCCCTAGTGGGAACAGGAAATGGCCTTCTTTACGAGACAGGCTCCTCCTCCAAGGGAAAAAAATCTATTGACCTCAAACCTGTTTCAGGGGAGCCTCAAGACATGTGTTCAGGTGCCTAATGAAAAATATTGAGGTTTTGTAGAAGCGGAGAGGTACAAACTGGAAGTGAAAATGACCGTCAACAATTTGTCTCGCCAAAAACTTTGAACAGTCATAACTCGGCAGATATACAACATATCTGCGCCAAACTTCCCGTGTTTGTTGAGAGTCATACCCTGAAGGTTCGTGTAGGGGTCATTTGCATCAACTCTACAGTGCCAACTAGTGGCGACAGAAAGAAGTTTTAAAAAAGGCCTTTCCTATTGGGTTTTTCCAACATAGAGTGAGGAAATTTGGGGAGTTGATACCTTGTGCAAAACTGCTCCAAAAAGTCTCTTGCACCCATTTTCCAAATCCAACAGGAAATCGGGTATTTTGGATCAAATGTGAAATTTTTATCGGTTAACAGTAGGAGTTTACATTTGGAGGCTTGAACATGCACGAAAACTCACAAAAATTTCGACATACATGCGGCTTTGCATAACGTTCAATAATCTTGCAACGTTACGAAAAAATGTAACAAAATGGCTCAGTGGCGCCCCCTTGAAATTTTCAAAAAGGCCTCTCCATTTAGGTTTTTTCAACGTAGATGGATGAAATTCGGAGAGTCAATACCTTGTACAAAACTGCTCCAAAAAGTCTCTTGCATGCGTATTCCAAACCCAACAGGAAATCGGGTATTTTGGATTGAATGTGAATTTTTTATCGATTTACAGTGTGCACATTTTACACCTTGGCACCTAGGGAATTAGTTTGATCATTCTCAAAATTGGCGAGACTGTTCATGAGGCATATGAAATCTTAAGTTATCAAAATGGTGTGTTTTCATTCACGGGCCTGACCTGGGCGGGGTGCCAAAGTCGGCCATTTTTTCGCCAAAACACCGAATTCGGAAAATGACTGATAACTCCCTCATACAACGTTCAATCTATTTTAAATCTGCCATGTGTGTGAGGTATACCAGCCTGAGCACGACTGGATTGAAAATTTACCATTTGTGCCTGGCGCCTCCTAGTGGGAACAGGAAATGCCCTTTTTTACGGTGACACACTCCTCCTCCAAGGGAAAAAATTAATCGACCTCAAACCTGCATAAGGGAAGCCTTAAGACCTGTCTTCAGGTGCCTGATGAAAAATATTGAAGTTTCGTTGAAGCGGAGGGGTCCAAACAGGAAAGTGAAAATGACTGTCAATAATTTTTCTCTCCAAAAATTTTGAACAGTCATAACTCGGCAGATATACAACATATCTGCGGCAAACTTCCCGTGCTTGTTGAGAGTCATACCCTGAAGGGCCTTGTAGGGGTCATTTGCATCAAACCTACAGCGCCAACTAGTGGCAATAGAAAGTCACTCGTTTTTCCAATACATGTTCAGTTCTTTTCAGGTTGGTCATTGTAGTTTCAAGACCTATTAAAATACTTATTTACGGCCCATGTCCACGTGTCTCTGTCTGTTGCCGTGACGACCCTTTGTTCGCCATTTAAAGGAAATATTTTTTTTCAGAGACTCAGGCAGCTTATAGAGCCACAGTATTTGGCACACTTGGTCGAATTGGCCGAGTTAGAAGATTAATTTTGGGTTTTGAATAAGGGCTTGGCTGCACAGCTCAGTAGTGGCTCCTTTTTTGTAGTACTCTCTCCAATAGGGGTTTTTATCTCTTGGGTGTGGGAATGTAAATAGGCGACTTTCGAGCATGTTAGGTTCTAATGAGATAATTAGAGAGGAGGATCTGCCACCAGCCTGACCTGCACAGAGTCCGAGTTGCGTGACGTCCGAGTTGCGCTAGATTGCGAGGGCCCGTTTAGTCCTGCTTGCAGGCCTAGTTATTATTATTATTCTTTTTTCAGGGCAAATGAAAATGGCCAATTTGGAGGCCTGAACATGCACGAAAAGTCACCAAAATTTGCACATACGTGCAGATTCGCGTAAAATTTGATAATCTTGCGTCGTTTTGAAAAAATTTCAAAAAATGGCTCAGTGGCGCCCCCTTGACCCTTAAAATTTTCAAAAAGGCCTCTCCTCTCAGGTTTTCAACGTAGAGCAATGAAATTTGGGGAGTAGATACCTTATGCCTAACTGTTCAAAAAAGCCTCTTGCACCCATATTCCAAATCCAACAGGAAATCGGGTATTTTGGATCGAATGTGAAATTTTTTCGGTTCACAGTTGGCGTTTACGTTTGGAGGCTTGAACATGCACGAAAACTCACCAAAATTTGCACATACATTCAACTTTGCGTAAATTTTGATAATCTATAAAAAAAAATTAACAAAATGGCTCAGTGGCGCCCCCTTGAAATTTTCAAAAAGGCCTCTCCTATTAGGTTTTTTCAACGTAGAACAATGAAATTTAGTGAGTCGATACATTGTACAAAACTGCTCCAAAAAGTCTCTTGCACCCATATTCCAAACCCAACAGGAAGCCGGAAATTTTGGGTCAAATGCGAAATTTTATCGATTTACATTTGAGACCTTGTCGCTGAAGGATAAAGTTGGATCGTCTTCAAAATTGGCCAGACTATTCAGGAGACCTATGATATCTTAAGTTTTCAAAATGGTGTGTTTTCATTCAAGGGTCTGGGCTGGGCGTGGTCCCAAAGTCGGCCATTTTTGGTCAAAATACCAAATTCAGAAAATGATTAAAAACTCCGTGATACAACGTTCAATCTTTTTCATTTCTAGCATGTATATGAGATATCCCAGCCTGAACACGACTGCATTGAAATATTACCCATTAGGCCTGGCGCCCCCTAGTGGGAACAGGAAATGGCCTTCTTTACGAGACAGGCTCCTCCTCCAAGGGAAAAAAATCTATTGACCTCAAACCTGTTTCAGGGGAGCCTCAAGACATGTGTTCAGGTCCCTGATGAAAAATATTGAGGTTTCGTTGAAGCGGAGAGGTCCAAACTGGAAGTGAAAATGACCGTCAACAATTTGTCTCGCCAAAAATTTTGAACAGTCATAACTCGGCAGATATGCAACATATCTGCGCCAAACTTTCCGTGTTTGTTGAGAGTCATACCCTGAAGGTTCTTGTAGGGGTCATTTGCATCAACTCTACAGTGCCAACTAGTGGCGACAGAAAGAAGTTTTAAAAAAGGCCTTTCCTATTGGGTTTTTTCAACATAGAGCGAGGAAATTTGGGGAGTAGATACCTTATGCAAAACTGCTCCAAAAAGTCTCTTGCACCCGTATTCCAAATCCAACAGGAAATCGGGTATTTTGAATCGAATGTGAAATTTTTATCGGTTCACAGTAGGAGTTTACATTTGGAAGCTTCAACATGCACGAAAACTCACAAAAATTTGGACATAAATGCGGCTTTCCATAACGTTCAATAATCTTGCAACGTTACGAAAACATGTAACAAAATGGCTCAGTGGCGCCCCCTTGAAATTTTCAAAAAGGCCTCTCCATTTAGGTTTTTTCTACGTAGAGGGATGAAATTCGGTGAGTCGATACCTTGTACAAAACTGCTCCAAAAAGTCTCTTGCATGCGTATTCCAAACCCAACAGGAAATCGGGTATTTTGGTTTGAATGCGAATTTTTTATCGATTTACAGTGTGCACATTTTACACCTTGGCACCTAGGGAATTAGTTTGATCATTCTCAAAATTGGCGAGACTGTTCATGAGGCATATGAAATCTTAAGTTATAAAAATGGTGTGTTTTCATTCACGGGCCTGACCTGGGCGGGGCGCCAAATTCTTCCATTTTTTCGCCAAAACACCGAATTCGGAAAATGACTGATAACTCCCTCATACAACGTTCAATCTATTTTAAATCTGGCATGTGTGTGAGGTATACCAGCCTGAGCAGGACTGGATTGAAAATTTACCATTTGTGCCTGGCGCCTCCTAGTGGGAACAGGAAATGCCCTTTTTTACGGGACACACTCCTCCTCTAAAGGGAAAAAATCAATCTACCTCAAACCTGCATAAGGGAAACCTTAAGACCTGTCTTCAGGTGCCTGATAAAAAATATTGAAGTTTCGTTGAAGCGGAGGGGTCCAAACAGGAAAGTGAAAATGACTGTCAACAATTTTTCTCTCCAAAAACTTTTAACAGTCATAACTCGGCAGATATACAAGATATCTGCGCCAAACTTCCCGTGCTTGTTGAGAGTCATACCCTGAAGGGCCTTGTAGGGGTCATTTGCATCAACCCTACAGCGCCAACTAGTGGCGATAGAAAGTCACTCGTTTTTCCAAAACATGTCCAGTTCTTTTCATGTTGGTCATTGTAGTTTCAAGACCTATTAAAATACTTTTTTACGGCCCATGTCCACGTGTCTCTGTCTGTTGCCGTGACGACCCTTTGTTCGCCATTTAAAGGAAATATTTTTTTTCAGAGACTCAGGCAGTTTATAGAGCCACAATAGTTGGCACACTTGGTCGAATTGGCCGAGTTAGAAGATTAATTTTGGTTTTGAATAAGGGCTTGGCTGCACAGCTCAGTAGTGGCTCCTTTTTTGTAGTACTCTCTCCAATAGGGGTTTTTATCTCTTGGGTGTGGGAATGTAAATAGGCGACTTTCGAGCATGTTAGGTTCTAATGAGATGATTAGAGAGGAGGATCTGCCACCACCCTGACCTGCACACAGTCCGAGTTGCGTGACGTCCGAGTTGCGCTAGATTGCGAGGGCCCGTTCAGTCCTGCTTGCAGGCCTAGTTAGGGCCCGAGCACTAGGCGTGCGAAGGCCCTATTGTAATGCAAAGGATTATTATTATTATTATTATTAGGGCCCGAGCACTAAGCGTGCGAAGGCCCTATTGTTTTGCAAAGGATTATTATTATTATTATTATTATTATTATTATTATTATTATTCTTTTTTCAGGGCAAATGAAAATGGCCAATTTGGAGGCCTGAACATGCACGAAAAGTCACCAAAATTTGCACATACGTGCGGCTTTGCGTAAATTTCGATAATCTTGTGTCGTTTTGAAAAAATGTCAAAAAATGGCTCAGTGGCGCCCCCTTTACCCTTAAAATTTTCAAAAAGGCCTCTCCTCAGGTTTTCAACGTAGAGCAATGAAATTTGGGGAGTAGATACCTTATGCCTAACTGTTCAAAAAAGCCTCTTGCACCCATATTCCAAATCCAACAGGAAATCGGATATTTTGGATCAAATGTGAAATTTTTATCGGTTCACAGTTGGAGTTTACATTTGGAGGCCTGAACATGCACGAAAACTCACCAAAATTTGCACATACATGCAACTTTGCGTAAATTTTGATAATCTACAAAAAAATTTAACAAAATGGCTCAGTGGCGCCCCCTTGAAATTTTCAAAAAGGCCTTTCCTATTAGGTTTTTTCAACGTAGAACGATGAAATTTGGCGAGTCGATACATTGTGCAAAACTGCTCCAAAAAGTCTCTTGCACCCATATTCCAAACCCAACAGGAAGCCGGAAATTTTGGATCAAATGTGAAATTTTATCGATTTACATTTGAGACCTTGTCGCTGAAGAAAATAGTTGGATCGTCTTCAAAATTGGTCAGACTATTCAGGAGACATATGAGATCTTAAGTTTTGAAAATGGTGAGTTTTCACTCAAGGGTCTGACCTGGGCGTGGTCCCAAAGTCGGCCATTTTTGGGCAAAATACCAAATTCAGAAAATGATTAAAAACTCCGTGATACAACGTTCAATCTTTTTCATTTCTAGCATGTATATGAGATATCCCAGCCTGAACACGACTGCATTGAAATATTACCCATTAGGCCTGGCGCCCCCTAGTGGGAACAGGAAATGGCCTTCTTTACGAGACAGGCTCCTCCTCCAAGGGAAAAAAATCTATTGACCTCAAACCTGTTTCAGGGGAGCCTCAAGACATGTGTTCAGGTCCCTGATGAAAAATATTGAGGTTTCGTTGAAGCGGAGAGGTCCAAACTGGAAGTGAAAATGACCGTCAACAATTTGTCTCGCCAAAAATTTTGAACAGTCATAACTCGGCAGATATGCAACATATCTGCGCCAAACTTTCCGTGTTTGTTGAGAGTCATACCCTGAAGGTTCTTGTAGGGGTCATTTGCATAAACTCTACAGTGCCAACTAGTGGCGACAGAAAGAAGTTTTAAAAAAGGCCTTTCCTATTGGGTTTTTTCAACATAGAGCAAGGAAATTTGGGGAGTAGATACCTTATGCAAAACTGCTCCAAAAAGTCTCTTGCACCCATATTCCAAATCCAACAGGAAATCGGGTATTTTGGATCGAATGTGAAATTTTCATGGGTTCACAGTAAGAGTTTACATTTGGAGGCTTGAATATGCATAAAAACTCACCAAAATTTGCACATACATGCGGCTTTGGATAACGTTCGATAATCTTGCAACGTTACGAAACAATTTAACAAAATGGCTCAGTGGCGCCCCCTTGAAATTTTCAAAAAGGCCTCTCCATTTAGGTTTTTCTAACATAGAGTGATGAAATTTGGAGAGTCAAAACTTTGTGCAAAACTGCTCCAAAAAGTCTCTTGCACACACATTCCAAATCCTACAGGAAATCGGGTATTTTGGATTGAATGTGAACTTTTTATCGATTTACAGTGTGCACATTTTACACCTTGGCACCTAGGGAATTAGTTTGATCATTCTCAAAATTGGTGAGACTGTTCATGAGGCATATGAAATCTTAAGTTATAAAAATGGTGTGTTTTCATTCACGGGCCTGACCTGGGCGGGGCGCCAAATTCTTCCATTTTTTCGCCAAAACACCGAATTCGGAAAATGACTGATAACTCCCTCATACAACGTTCAATCTATTTTAAATCTGGCATGTGTGTGAGGTATACCAGCCTGAGCAGGACTGGATTGAAAATTTACCATTTGTGCCTGGCGCCTCCTAGTGGGAACAGGAAATGCCCTTTTTTACGGGACACACTCCTCCTCTAAAGGGAAAAAATCAATCTACCTCAAACCTGCATAAGGGAAACCTTAAGACCTGTCTTCAGGTGCCTGATGAAAAATATTGAAGTTTCGTTGAAGCGGAGGGGTCCAAACAGGAAAGTGAAAATGACTGTCAACAATTTTTCTCTCCAAAAACTTTGAACAGTCATAACTCGGCAGATATACAAGATATCTGCGCCAAACTTCCCGTGCTTGTTGAGAGTCATACCCTGAAGGGCCTTGTAGGGGTCATTTGCATCAACCCTACAGCGCCAACTAGTGGCGATAGAAAGTCACTCGTTTTTCCAAAACATGTCCAGTTCTTTTCATGTTGGTCATTGTAGTTTCAAGACCTATTAAAATACTTTTTTACGGCCCATGTCCACGTGTCTCTGTCTGTTGCCGTGACGACCCTTTGTTCGCCATTTAAAGGAAATATATTTTTTTCAGAGACTCAGGGAGCTTATAGAGCCACAATAGTTGGCACACTTGGTCGAATTGGCCCAGTTAGAAGATTAATTTGGTTTTGAATAAGGGCTTGGCTGCACAGCTCAGTAGTGGCTCCTTTTTTGTAGTACTCTCTCCAATAGGGGTTTTTATCTCTTGGGTGTGGGAATGTAAAGAGGCGACTTTCGAGCTTGTTAGGTTCTAATGAGATGATTAGAGAGGAGGATCTGCCACCACCCTGACCTGCACACAGTCCGAGTTGCGTGACGTCCGAGTTGCGCTAGATTGCGAGGGCCCGTTCAGTCCTGCTTGCAGGCCTAGTTAGGGCCCGAGCACTAGGCGTGCGAAGGCCCTATTGTAATGCAAAGGATTATTATTATTATTATTATTATTCTTTCTTCATGGCAAATGAAAATGGCCAATTTGGAGGCCTGAACATGCACGAAAAGTCACCAAAATTTGCACATACGTGCAGATTCGCGTAAAATTTGATAATCTTGCGTCGTTTTGAAAAAATTTTTAAAAATGGCTCAGTGGCGCCCCCTTGACCCTTAAAATTTTCAAAAAGGCCTCTCCTCTCAGGTTTTCAACGTAGAGCGATGAAATTTGGGGAGTAGATACCTTATGCCTAACTGTTCAAAAAAGCCTCTTGCACCCATATTCCAAATCCGACAGGAAATCGGATATTTTGGATCAAATATGAAATTTTTTCGGTTCACAGTTGGAGTTTACGTTTGGAGGCCTGAACATGCACGAAAACTCACCAAAATTTGCACATACATGCAACTTTGCGTAAATTTTGATAATCTACAAAAAAATTTAACAAAATCGCTCAGTGGCGCCCCCTTGAAATTTTCAAAAAGGCCTTTCCTATTAGGTTTTTTCAACGTAGAATGATGAAATTTGGTGAGTCGATACATTGCGTAAAACTGCTCCAAAAAGTCTCTTGCACCTATATTCCAAATCCAACAGGAAGTCGGAAATTTTGGATCAAATGCGAAATTTTATCGATTTACATTTGAGACCTTGTCGCTGAAGAAAATAGTTGGATCGTCTTCAAAATTGGTCAGACTATACAGGAGACATATGAGATCTTAAGTTTTCAAAATGGTGAGTTTTCATCCAAGGGTCTGGCCTGGGCGTAGTCCCAAAGTTGGCCATTTTTGGGCAAAACACCAAATTCAGAAAATGATTAAAAACTCCGTGATACAACCTTCAATCTTTTTCATTTCTAGCAAGTATATGAGATATCCCAGCCTGAACACGACTGCATTTAAATTTTACCCATTAGGCTTGGCGCCCCCTAGTGGGAACAGGAAATGGCCTTCTTTACGAGACAGGCTCCTCCTCCAAGGGAAAAAAATCTATTGACCTCAAACCTGTTTCAGGGGAGCCTCAAGACATGTGTTCAGGTGCCTAATGAAAAATATTGAGGTTTTGTAGAAGCGGAGAGGTCCAAACTGGAAGTGAAAATGACCGTCAACAATTTGTCTCGCCAATAACTTTGAACAGTCATAACTCGGCAGATATACAACATATCTGCGCCAAACTTCCCGTGTTTGTTGAGAGTCATACCCTGAAGGTTCGTGTAGGGGTCATTTGCATCAACTCTACAGTGCCAACTAGTGGCGACAGAAAGAAGTTTTAAAAAAGGCCTTTCCTATTGGGTTTTTCCAACATAGAGTGAGGAAATTTGGGGAGTTGATACCTTGTGCAAAACTGCTCCAAAAAGTCTCTTGCACCCATTTTCCAAATCCAACAGGAAATCGGGTATTTTGGATCAAATGTGAAATTTTTATCGGTTAACAGTAGGCGTTTACATTTGGAGGCTTGAACATGCACGAAAACTCACAAAAATTTCGACATACATGCGGCTTTGCATAACGTTCAATAATCTTGCAACGTTACGAAAAAATGTAACAAAATGGCTCAGTGGCGCCCCCTTGAGATTTTCAAAAAGGCCTCTCCATTTAGGTTTTTTCAACGTAGATGGATGAAATTCGGAGAGTCAATACCTTGTACAAAACTGCTCCAAAAAATCTCTTGCATGCGTATTCCAAACCCAACAGGAAATCGGGTATTTTGGATTGAATGTGAATTTTTTATCGATTTACAGTGTGCACATTTTACACCTTGGCACCTAGGGAATTAGTTTGATCATTCTCAAAATTGGCGAGACTGTTCATGAGGCATATGAAATCTTAAGTTATCAAAATGGTGTGTTTTCATTCACGGGCCTGACCTGGGCGGGGTGCCAAAGTCGGCCATTTTTTCGCCAAAACACTGAATTCGGAAAATGACTGATAACTCCCTCATACAACGTTCAATCTATTTTAAATCTGCCATGTGTGTGAGGTATACCAGCCTGAGCACGACTGGATTGAAAATTTACCATTTGTGCCTGGCGCCTCCTAGTGGGAACAGGAAATGCCCTTTTTTACGGTGACACACTCCTCCTCCAAGGGAAAAAATTAATCGACCTCAAACCTGCATAAGGGAAGCCTTAAGACCTGTCTTCAGGTGCCTGATGAAAAATATTGAAGTTTCGTTGAAGCGGAGGGGTCCAAACAGGAAAGTGAAAATGACTGTCAATAATTTTTCTCTCCAAAAATTTTGAACAGTCATAACTCGGCAGATATACAACATATCTGCGGCAAACTTCCCGTGCTTGTTGAGAGTCATACCCTGAAGGGCCTTGTAGGGGTCATTTGCATCAAACCTACAGCGCCAACTAGTGGCAATAGAAAGTCACTCGTTTTTCCAATACATGTTCAGTTCTTTTCAGGTTGGTCATTGTAGTTTCAAGACCTATTAAAATACTTATTTACGGCCCATGTCCACGTGTCTCTGTCTGTTGCCGTGACGACCCTTTGTTCGCCATTTAAAGGAAATATTTTTTTTCAGAGACTCAGGCAGCTTATAGAGCCACAGTATTTGGCACACTTGGTCGAATTGGCCGAGTTAGAAGATTAATTTTGGGTTTTGAATAAGGGCTTGGCTGCACAGCTCAGTAGTGGCTCCTTTTTTGTAGTACTCTCTCCAATAGGGGTTTTTATCTCTTGGGTGTGGGAATGTAAATAGGCGACTTTCGAGCATGTTAGGTTCTAATGAGATAATTAGAGATGAGGATCTGCCACCAGCCTGACCTGCACACAGTCCGAGTTGCGTGACGTCCGAGTTGCGCTAGATTGCGAGGGCCCGTTTAGTCCTGCTTGCAGGCCTAGTTATTATTATTAGGGCCCGAGCACTAGACTTGCGAAGGCCCTATTGTTTTGCAAAGGATTATTTTTTTTTTTATTATTATTATTTTTTTTTTTTTTTTTCAGGGCAAATGAAAACGGCCAATTTGGAGGCCTGAACATGCACGAAAAGTCACCAAAATTTGCACATACGTCCGGAAAATTGTAAATTTCGATAATTTTGCAACGTTGCAAAAAAATATAACAAAATGGCTCAGTGGCGCCCCCTTGAAATTTTAAAATTGGCCTATAACATTAGGGTCTGTCAGCGTAGAGCAATGAAATTTGGGGGGTCTATACCTTGTCCAAAACCGCTCCAAAAGAGCATTTACACGCATATTCCAAACCCAACAGGAAATCGGTTATTTTGGATCAAATATGAAATTTTTATCGATTTACAGGGTGCACATTTGAGACCTTTTCGCCGAGGGAGTTAGTTGGATCATCTTCAAAATTGGTGAGACTGTTCAGGAGACATATGAAATCTTAAGTTTTGAAAATGGTGCGTTTTCATTCACGGGTCTGACCTGGGCGTGGTGCCAAAGTCGACCATTTTTTCGGCAAAATGACAAATTCAGTAAATGACTTATAGTTCCTTGACACAACGTTCAATCTTTTTCATATTTGGCATGTATGTGTGGTATCCCACCCTTAACACGAGTGCATTGAAATATTACCCATTAGGTCTAGCGCCCCCTAGTGAGAACAGGAAATGCCTTTTTTTACGAGACAGGTTCCTCCTCCAAGGGAAAAAAATCTGTTGACCTCAAACCTGTATCAGGGGAGCCTTAAGACCTGTGTTCAGGTGCCTGATGAAAAATATTGAGGTTTCGTTGAGGCGGAGGGGTCCAAACAGGAAAGTGAAAATGAACGTCAACAATTTGTCACGCAAAAAACTTTGAACAGTCATAACTCGGCAGATATACAACATATCTGCGCCAAACTTCCCGTGTTTGTTGAGAGTCATACCCTGAAGGTTCTTGTAGGGGTCATTTGCATCAACTCTACAGTGCCAACTAGTGGCGACAGAAAGAAGTTTTAAAAAAGGCCTTTCCTATTGGGTTTTTTCAACATAGAGCAAGGACATTTGGGGAGTAGATACCTTATGCAAAACTGCTCCAAAAAGTCTCTTGCACCCATATTCCAAATCCAACAGGAAATCGGGTATTTTGGATCGAATGTGAAATTTTCATGGGTTCACAGTAGGAGTTTACATTTGGAGGCTTGAATATGCACAAAAACTCGTAAAAATTTGTACATACATGCGGCTTTAGATAACGTTCGATTATCTTGCAATGTTACGAAAAAATGTAGCAAAATGCCTCAGTGGCGCCCCCTTGAATTTTTCAAAAAGGCGTTTCCTATTAGGTTTTTTTAACAGAGAGTGATGAAATTTGGGGAGTCGATACCTTGTGCAAAACTGCTCCAAAAAGTCTCTTGCACCTGTATTCCAAATCCAACAGGAAATCGGGTATTTTGGATCGAATGTGAAATTTTTATCGGTTCACAGTAGGAGTTTACATTAGGAGGCTTGAACATAAACGAAAACTCACAAAAATTTGGACATACATGTGGCTTTGCATAACGTTCAATAATCTTGCAACGTTACGAAAACATGTAACAAAATGGCTCAGTGGCGCCCCCTTGAAATTTTCAAAAAGGCCTCTCCATTTAGGTTTTTTCAACGTAGAGGGATGAAATTCGGAGAGTCGATACCTTGTACAAAACTGCTCCAAAAAGTCTCTTGCATGCATATTCCAAACCCAACAGGAAATCGGGTATTTTGGATTGAATGTGAAATTTTTATCGATTTACAGTGTGCACATTTTACACATTGGCACCTAGGGAATTAGTTTGATCATTCTCAAAATTGGCAAGACTGTTCATGAGGCATATGAAATCTTAAATTATCAAAATGGTGTGTTTTCATTCACGGGCCTGACCTGGGCGGGGTGCCAAAGTCGGCCATTTTTTCGCCAAAACACCGAATTCGGAAAATGACTGATAACTCCCTCATACAACGTTCAATCTATTTTAAATCTGGCATGTGTGTGAGGTATACCAGCCTGACCAGGACTGGATTGAAAATTTACCATTTGTGCTTCGTGCCTCCTAGTGGGAACAGGAAATGCCCTTTTTTTACGGGACACACTCCTCCTCTAAAGGGAAAAAATCAATCTACCTCAAAGCTGCATAAGGGAAGCCTTAAGACCTGTCTTCAGGTGCCTGATGAAAAATATTGAAGTTTCGTTGAAGCGGAGGGGTCCAAACAGGAAAGTGAAAATGACTGTCAACAATTTTTCTCTCCAAAAACTTTGAACAGTCATAACTCGGCAGATATACAACATATCTGCGCCAAACTTCCCGTGCTTGTTGAGAGTCATACCCTGAAGGGCCTTGTAGGGGTCATTTGCATCAACCCTACAGCGCCAACTAGTGGCAATAGAAAGTCACTCGTTTTTCCAATACATGTCCAGTTCTTTCCAGGTTGGTCATTGTAGTTTCAAGACCTATTAAAATACTTATTTACGGCACATGTCCACGTGTCTCTGTCTGTTGCCGTGACGACCCTTTGTTCGCCATTTAAAGGAAATATTTTTTTTCAGAGACTCAGGCAGCTTATAGAGCCACAATATTTGGCACACTTGGTCGAATTGGCCCAGTTAGAAGATTAATTTGGTTTTGAATAAGGGCTTGGCTGCACAGCTCAGTAGTTGCTCCTTTTTTGTAGTACTCTCTCCAATAGGGTTTTTTATCTCTTGGGTGTGGTAATGTAAATAGGCGACTTTCGTGATTGTTAGGTTCTAATGAAATGATTAGAGAGGAGGATCTGCCACCACCCTGACCTGCACACAGTCCGACTTGCGTGACGTCCGAGTTGCGCTAGATTGCGAGGGCCCGTTCAGTCCTGCTTGCAGGCCTAGTTATTATTATTCTTTTTTCATGGCAAATGAAAATGGCCAATTTGGAGGCCTGAACATGCACGAAAAGTCACCAAACTTTGCACATACGTGCAGATTCACGTAAAATTTGATAATCTTGCGTCGTTTTGAAAAAATTTCAAAAAATGGCTCAGTGGCGCCCCCTTGACCCTTAAAATTTTCAAAAAGGCCTCTCCTCTCAGGTTTTCAACGTAGAGCGATGAAATTTGGGGAGTAGATACCTTATGCCTAACTGTTCAAAAAAGCCTCTTGCACCCATATTCCAAATTCGACAGGAAATCGGGTATTTTGGATCGAATGTGAAATTTTTTCGGTTCACAGTTGGAGTTTACGTTTGGAGGCTTGAACATGCACGAAAACTCACCAAAATTTGCACATACATTCAACTTTGCGTAAATTTTGATAATCTACAAAAAAATTTAACAAAATGGCTCAGTGGCGCCCCCTTGAAATTTTCAAAAAGGCCTCTCCAATTAGGTTTTTTCAACGTAGAACAATGAAATTTAGTGAGTCGATACATTGTACAAAACTGCTCCAAAAAGTCTCTTGCACCCATATTCCAAACCCAACAGGAAGCCGGAAATTTTGGGTCAAATGCGAAATTTTATCGATTTACATTTGAGACCTTGTCGCTGAAGGATAAAGTTGGATCGTCTTCAAAATTGGTCAGACTATTCAGGAGACCTATGAGATCTTAAGTTTTCAAAATGGTGTGTTTTCATTCAAGGGTCTGGCCTGGGCGTGGTCCCAAAGTCGGCCATTTTTAGGCAAAATACCAAATTCAGAAAATGATTAAAAACTCCGTGATCCAACGTTCAATCTTTTTCATTTTTAGCATGTTTATGAGATATCCCAGCCTGAACATGACTGCATTGAAATATTACCCATTAGGCCTGGCGCCCCTAGTGGAAACAGGAAATGGCCTTCTTTACGAGACAGGCTCCTCCTCCAAGGGAAAAAAATCTATTGACCTCAAACCTGCATCAGGGGAGCCTCAAGACATGTGTTCAGGTGCCTGATGAAAAATATTGAGGTTTCGTTGAAGCGGAGAGGTCCAAACTGGAAGTGAAAATGACCGTCAACAATTTGTCTCGCCAAAAACTTTGAACAGTCATAACTCGGCAGATATGCAACATATCTGCGCCAAACTTTCCGTGTTTGTTGAGAGTCATACCCTGAAGGTTCTTGTAGGGGTCATTTGCATCAACTCTACAGTGCCAACTAGTGGCGACAGAAAGTAGTTTTAAAAAAGGCCTTTCCTATTGGGTTTTTTCAACATAGAGCGAGGAAATTTGGGGAGTAGATACCTTATGCAAAACTGCTCCAAAAAGTCTCTTGCACCCATATTCCAAATCCAACAGGAAATCGGGTATTTTGGATCGAATGTGAAATTTTCATGGGTTCACAGTAAGAGTTTACATTTTGAGGCTTGAATATGCATAAAAACTCACCAAAATTTGCACATACATGTGGCTTTGCATAACGTTCAATAATCTTGCAACGTTACGAAAACATGTAACAAAATGGCTCAGTGGCGCCCCCTTGAAATTTTCAAAAAGGCCTCTCCATTTAGGTTTTTTCAACGTAGAGGGATGAAATTCGGAGAGTCGATACCTTGTACAAAACTGCTCAAAAAAGTCTCTTGCATGCGTATTCCAAACCCAACAGGAAATCGGGTATTTTGGATTGAATGTGAAATTTTTATCGATTTACAGTGTGCACATTTTACACCTTGGCACCTAGGGAATTAGTTTGATCATTCTCAAAATTGGCGAGACTGTTCATGAGGCATATGAAATCTTAAGTTATCAAAATGGTGTGTTTTCATTCACTGGCCTGACCTGGGCGGGGTGCCAAAGTCGGCCATTTTTTCGCCAAAACACCAAATTCGGAAAATGACTGATAACTCCCTCATACAACGTTCAATCTATTTTAAATCTGGCATGTGTGTGAGGTATACCAGCCTGAGCAGGACTGGATTGAACATTTACCATTTGTGCCTGGCGCCTCCTAGTGGGAACAGGAAATGCCCTTTTTTACGGGACACACTCCTCCTCTAAAAGGAAAAAATCAATCTACCTCAAACCTGCATAAGGGAAGCCTTAAGACCTGTCTTCAGGTGCCTGATGAAAAATATTGAAGTTTCGTTGAAGCGGAAGGGTCCAAACAGGAAAGTGAAAATGACTGTTAACAATTTTTCTCTCCAAAAACTTTGAACAGTCATAACTTGGCAGATATACAACATATCTGCGCCAAACTTCCCGTGCTTGTTGAGAGTCATACCCTGAAGGGCCTTGTAGGGGTCATTTGCATCAACCCTACAGCGCCAACTAGTGGCAATAGAAAGTCACTCGTTTTTCCAATACATGTCCAGCTCTTTTCAGGTTGGTCATTGTAGTTTCAAGACCTATTAAAATACTTATTTACGGCCAATGTCCACGTGTCTCTGTCTGTTGCCGTGACGACCCTTTGTTCGCCATTTAAAGGAAATATTTTTTTTTAGAGACTCAGGCAGCTTATAGAGCCACAATATTTGGCACACTTGGTCGAATTGGCCCAGTTAGAAGATTAATTTTGGTTTTGAATAAGGGCTTGGCTGCACAGCTCAGTAGTGGCTCCTTTTTTGTAGTACTCTCTCCAATAGGAGTTTTTATCTCTTGGGTGTGGGAATGTAAATAGGCGACTTTCGAGCATGTTAGGTTCTAATGAGATGATTAGAGAGGAGGATCTGCCACCACCCTGACCTGCACACAGTCCGAGTTGCGTGACGTCCGAGTTGCGCTAGATTGCGAGGGCCCGTTCAGTCCTGCTTGCAGGCCTAGTTATTATTATTATTCTTTTTTCATGGCAAATGAAAATGGCCAATTTGGAGGCCTGAACATGCACGAAAAGTCACCAAAATTTGCACATACGTGCAGATTCGCGTAAATTTCGATAATCTTGCGTCGTTTTGAAAAAATGTCAAAAAATGGCTCAGTGGCGCCCCCTTGACCCTTAAAATTTTCAAAAAGGCCTCTCCTCTCAGGTTTTCAACGTAGCGCAATGAAATTTGGGGAGTAGATACCTTATGCCTAACTGTTCAAAAAAGCCTCTTGCACCCATATTCCAAATCCAACAGGAAATCGGGTATTTTGGATCGAATGTGAAATTTTTTCGGTTCACAGTTGGAGTTTACGTTTGGAGGCTTGAACATGCATGAAAACTCACCAAAATTTGCACATACATTCAACTTTGCGTAAATTTTGATAATCTATAAAAAAAAATTAACAAAATGGCTCAGTGGCGCCCCCTTGAAATTTTCAAAAAGGCCTCTCCTATTGGGTTTTTTCAACGTAGAACAATGAAATTTAGTGAGTCAATACATTGTACAAAACTGCTCCAAAAAGTCTCTTGCACCCATATTCCAAACCCAACAGGAAGCCGAAAATTTTGGGTCAAATGCGAAATTTTATCGATTTACATTTGAGACCTTGTCGCTGAAGGATAAAGTTGGATCGTCTTCAAAATTGGTCAGACTATTCAGGAGACCTATGAGATCTTAAGTTTTCAAAATGGTGTGTTTTCATTCAAGGGTCTGGCCTGGGCGTGGTCCCAAAGTCGGCCATTTTTGGGCAAAATACCAAATTCAGAAAATGATTAAAAACTCCGTGATACAACGTTCAATCTTTTTCATTTCTAGCATGTATATGAGATATCCCAGCCTGAACACGACTGCATTGAAATATTACCCATTAGGCCTGGCGCCCCCTAGTGGGAACAGGAAATGGCCTTCTTTACGAGACAGGCTCCTCCTCCAAGGGAAAAAAATCTATTGACCTCAAACCTGTTTCAGGGGAGCCTCAAGACATGTGTTCAGGTCCCTGATGAAAAATATTGAGGTTTAGTTGAAGCGGAGAGGTCCAAACTGGAAGTGAAAATGACCGTCAACAATTTGTCTCGCCAAAAATTTTGAACAGTCATAACTCGGCAGATATGCAACATATCTGCGCCAAACTTTCCGTGTTTGTTGAGAGTCATACCCTGAAGGTTCTTGTAGGGGTCATTTGCATCAACTCTACAGTGCCAACTAGTGGCGACAGAAAGAAGTTTTAAAAAAGGCCTTTCCTATTGGGTTTTTTCAACATAGAGCAAGGAAATTTGGGGAGTAGATACCTTATGCAAAACTGCTCCAAAAAGTCTCTTGCACCCATATTCCAAATCCAACAGGAAATCGGGTATTTTGGATCGAATGTGAAATTTTCATGGGTTCACAGTAAGAGTTTACATTTGGAGGCTTGAATATGCATAAAAACTCACCAAAATTTGCACATACATGCGGCTTTGGATAACGTTCGATAATCTTGCAACGTTACGAAACAATTTAACAAAATGGCTCAGTGGCGCCCCCTTGAAATTTTCAAAAAGGCCTCTCCATTTAGGTTTTTCTAACATAGAGTGAATATGCCTCATGAACAGTCTCGCCAATTTTGAGAATGATCAAACTAATTCCCTAGGTGCCAAGGTGTAAAATGTGCACACTGTAAATCGATAAAAATTTCACATTCAATCCAAAATACCCGATTTCTTGTTGGGTTTGGAAGATGCATGCAAGAGACTTTTTGGAGCAGTTTTGTACAAAGTATCGACTCTCCGAATTTCATCCCTCTACGTTGAAAAAACCTAAATAGAGAGGCCTTTTTTGAAAATTTCAAGGGGGCGCCACTGAGCCATTTTGTTGGTGGCTGCATGGCCAGCCCAGCCTATACGCACACTATGCAGCTGCTTAGGGCCACCACTAGGGGTCCCCCAATCTGGCAACTTCATTTTATACGTTGTTAATAGAGCTTTGTGAATAATGTGGCACACATTGCAGTTTATCTATGCAAACTCTTGAACCCATATTCCACACCCAACAGGAAATCGGGTGTTTTGGATCGAATGTGAAATTTTTATCAATTAACAGGGTGCACGTTTGAGACCTTGTCAAAGAAGGAGTTAGTTGAATCATTTTCCATATTGGTGAGACTATTCATGAGACATAGATCTAAAATTTTCAAAATGGTGCGTTTTCATTCATGGGTCTGACCTGGGTATGGTGCCAAAGTCGGCCATTTTTTAGGCAAAATGACAAATTCAGTAAATGACTAATAGCTCCTTGACACAACGTTCAATCTTTTTCATATTTGGCATGTATTTGTGGGATCCCACCCTTAACACGGGTGCATTGAAATATTACCCATTAGGCCTAGCGCCCCCTAGTGGGAACAGGAAATGCCTTTTTTTACGAAACAGGCTCCTCCTCCAAGGAAAAAAAATCTATTCACCTGAAACCTGCATCAGAGGAGCCATAAGACATGTGTTCAGGTGCCTGATGAAAAATACTGAGGTTTGGTTGAAGCAGAAGGGTCCACCAGGAGAAGCGAACATGACTGAACCCATTTCGTCTCACCACAAGTTTTGAACAGTCATAACTTGGAAAATCTACAACATATCTGCGCCCAACATCTCGTGCTTGTTGAGTCATACTCTGAAGGGTCCTGTACGGGTCATTTGCATCAACCCTAGAGCGCCAACTAGTGGCAATAGAAAGTCACTCATTTTTCTAATATATGTCCAGTTCTTTTCAGGTTGGTCATTGTAGTTTCAAGACCTTTTGATATACTTTTTTACGGCCCATGTCCACATGTCTGTCTGTTGCTGTGACGACCCTTTATTCGCTCCTTTTTTGTAGTACTCTCTCCAATAGGGGTGTGAATGTAAAGAGGCGAATTTCGAGCATGTTAGGTTCTAATGAAATGATTATAGAGGACGATCTGCCACCACCCTGACCTGCACACTGTCCGAGTTGCGTGACGTCCGAGTTCCGCTAGATTGCGAGGGCCCGCCCGTTCAGTCCTCCTTGCAGGCCTAGTTACATTTATTATTCAAAATGTATGTCATTTTAGAATCATTAATTTATGTCTAATATTTTGTTTAAAATAAAAAAAACTTTGAAAAATTATTCACTCGCATATTTTAAACTTTTAAACAAATTACATCACAATGAAAAAAATGGTGTCTGTAAAAAAGTCACGGCTATATCTACCTTATAACTATCGCTTGATTGTATTTTTTTTTTTTTTTTTTTTGTTACTGTCGCATTTCCCGTTACTGTCGCATTTCCCCAATATGTTAGATGATAATTGATCCAAACAAAGAAAAAAAAAACGTTTAAAAGGGTAAATAATATGAAAAAGAAAATCTCGACTACTCCTTGATGTCTGCGATTTCTGTGTCGCGACCCTTTTTATATTACCATGTTTCACCCATAAAATCCCCCAAAAATCCAGCTGTGGCCATTCACAGCTGTGTCTTGACACTCAGTGATACATGTGACATGGAGTTTTTGGATCGAAACAAGGTAAGTACGCAATAATATCTCGTTTAACTCATGGCGTCTATTTCTGTTCTCGCGTGCTCTCACCTTCAGATAGGGTTTTGCTGTTTAAAAAACATTTTTTAACAAATGCCCTCCTGTCCAAATTTTTCTTCCCCCAGAAAATGTCAAGGAATGCACGGGCAGGCAGGTTGTGTGGACCCAAATGCAGTGAAACAATAATGCAAGGCAGGTGGCAGAGAACTCAAAAAATGGTTTTAATTATAACTAACAAAAGCACAAAGTACAAACAAAAGGACTAGGGATCAAAAGGCAAGGTTCAAACAAAACTTACTTTCAAAGCAGGGCGAGTAACATGAGGAACTGGGGGGGAACGCAGGCATGAACGTGGACCAGTACATTGACAATGACGCAACAAGGAGTGACAAGAAACTGGGTCTTTATATACACACACGCAGACAAGGGGTAACGAGACGAGGAACAGCTGGGTAACACAGGTGGATGCAGATACACTGGGAGAACACACACAGGTGAAAGCAATGGGCAATCACAGGGACAAGTCACACCAGGAGAAAACAAACACAAAACCTAACAGAAAATTGAGATTTTAAGCTTTCCAATGATGTATCACACATGCATATCGGACAATTTTGAAATTTGGCCAAATTGGGGGTCTCCGAGCGGCACTTCAAGTCACCTGAGTGTTTTTCGCCATATATATGTATTGTAAGCCATCAACATGTTTTGCCACCCCTCCACAAAAGTCAAACTCAGTCTATGCAATTCAACCCTTATCACCAACTGTCGTTCTTACCTTTGCGCCAAAATGTCATCACTTTCTCATCATGTTAGCTACCCTACACATTTGAGTTTAATAGGCTCTCACGAAATTCAGTTTCTGACCTTAAAACTTCCATCTTAAAAAAGAAATTTAAAAAACCCCGAATTCTATCACGTCTATTACAAACATATCCTGCAAGTTTGATAATAATTCCTTTATACTTTATTTTACTTTACATACTTTAGTTATGTTGAATATACAGACTAACAGACGGACGGAACAGAATAAATAACATCCGCCTTCTGTAGGTTTCACCGAGAGATTGAGGCAATGAAAAATGAATAAAATTAAAATAAGAATAGATATACACTCTGGTTTATGGCACCCTGAAAAACGAAAGATTCTTTTTTTTTTTTTTAACTCCATAGTGTTTAACTCATTGCCCATCAATGACAACGATAGACAATGACAATGATAGATGTCCGAAAACACAATGTCTGGTGCTCTGTGATGGACTATTGTCTTCCACTTTTCAGATTACTAACAGGCCATGATTGCTCCCAGGTTATAAATCGCTTATAGACCGATAAATGTCAGTAAAGCAAATTCCATATTGGCTGCCACTGACGGCGCTAAACGTCCAGTCCAATGGCGGCGATCGATCGGTGCCAGCGTCTCCCCATCAAATTGGGCTGCATGTCTAACCCTTTCAATGGCGGCCAATGAGTGCAACTACAAGTATATCATCACGTTGGTCCAAAACCCAAGTCTACCCCACACATTCTGTTATGGTGGCAAGACGGTGTGACCCAAAAGCACAGCAAAGAGAAGTTATAAATCCAAAGTCCAAGATGTGTTTATTAAACAAAGGAAAATTGGTGAGAAGTGGTGGCTCTACAGTTTTCTTGAATGTGCTGGAAGGCTGGATTGGCTCAGTATTGCTGTTGAGGAAAAATAAGCACAGATGAGTTGCAAGGTGAGCAAAAGGAAGGCCTGTACTTTTACCATGCGTGGTGAGGTGAAGCTCTGGCGCCAAATGTTGTGCAGACCGGTCTCTTATAGTGGCAGGTGGTTGATTGTGGAGTGGAGGCAGGTGTGGTGATTGGTGACAGGTGTGCAGAGCAGAGTCAGTGGGGAGAATGTGAAGGTGAGGAGGAGTGAGCCGTAACACATTCATTTTGATACAAAACAAAAACTTTTTTTTTTCTTCCGGTCATTTAAGAGAGTTGAACGTACAGTGGTATGAAAAATGATCTGAACCTTTTGGAATTTCTCACATTTCTGCATACAATCAACATCAAATGTGATCCAATCTTTGTCAAAATCACTGTGATGAAAAAACAGTGTCTGCTTTAACTAAAACCACCCAAATGTTTATAGGTTTTAATAGTTTAATGAGGATAGTATGCAAACAATGACAGCAGGTGGAAAAATAAGTAAGTGAACGATCAAATTTAATATTTTGTGCCCCCCCCCCCCTTTGGCAGTAATAACTTCAACCAGACGCTTCCTGTAGCTGCAGATCAGTCTGGCACATCAATCAGGACTTATCTTGACCCATTCCTCTATACAAAACTGCTGTAGTTCAGTCAGATTCCATGCCACAGCATCTCAATGGGGTTCAAGTCTGGACTTTAACTTGGCCACTCCAGAACGTGCATTTTGTTCTTCTGAAACCATTCTGAAGTTGATTTACCTCTGTGTTTTGGATCATTGTCTTCTTGCAGCATCCATCCTCTTTTTAGCTTCAACTGTCTGACAGATGTCTCAGGTTTTCCTGCAAGGCATCCTGATAATTTTTTGAATTCATTCTTCCATTAATGATCGTGAGTTGTCCAGGCCTTGAGGCAGAATGCTTTAGGTTGGGGATGAGGTGTTGATGTTGGTGAGCTGTTCCAGTTTTCCTCCGCAATTCACTTTTGGTTTCATCAGTCCAAAGTATATTTTGGCAAAACCTCTGTGGAGTGTCCAAGTGCCTTTTTGCGAACAATAAACGAGCAACAATGTTTTTTTTTTTTTTAGACAGCAGTGGCTTCCACCGTGGAGTCCTCCCATGACCACCATTCTTGGCCATAGTTTTCCATATAGTTGATGTGTGCGCATAGATATTGGACTGTGCCAGTGATTTCTGTAAGTCTTTAGAAGACACTCTAGGGATCTTTTTTACCTCTCTGAGTATTCTGTGCTAAACTCGTGCCGTCATCTTTAGTGGACGGCCACTCCTTGGGAGAGAAGCAAACGTGCCAAACTGTTTCCATTTGTAGACAACTTCTCTGACTGTCGATTGATGAACATCCAGACTTTTAGAGACGGTTTTGTATCCTTTCCCAGCTGCATACAAATCAACAATCCTTGATCGCAGGTCTTCAGACAGCTCTTTAGACAGAGCCATGATGCACATCAGACAATGCTTCTCATCAAAACAATTCTTACCAGGTGTTTGTTTTATAGTGGGCAGGGCAGCTTTAAACCACTTGTCAGCAATGTTCCCTCTAATTTTTTTATGTGTCTGAGCAAACACACAAGCTCCCTGAACACACTGCGGCCCACGGTGAGCAACATCAGATGTGTACCGTATTTTGGGGACTATAAGTCGCACCAGCCAAAAAATGCGCATGGAAAAGGTAAAAACATATGTCTCACCGGCGTATAAGTCGCATTTTGGGGGGAAATTTATTTGGTAAAATGCACCACCAACAACAGACATGTCATTTTGAAAGGCAATTTAGAATAAAATACAATAGAGAACAACAGGCTGAATAAGTGTACGGTATGCTAACATTACATGACTCATAAACAACGAACTGAGAACATGCCTGGTATGTTAATGTAACGTAGCTATTTAGAGTTATTCAGATAACTATAGCATAAAGAACATGCTAACTAGCAACAATGATATAATAATGTTTGAATAAGTTCACATATAAGTCGCTCCAGAGTATAAGACGCACCCTCTGCCAAACAATGAAAAAAAGTGCGATTTATAGTCCGAAAAATACGGTACATAGCGGCCACACACCAGTATCACGCCTTTTCATGCCTTTTCTTCTGTCCGTATATTATCTAGTAGTAATAGCATTTAATGATTAATATCAATAATTAAAATATCTTAATAAATGTCACTAGAATACACACCAATCTGACTTAAATTGTACCTTATTTTTCACGTCTCGATATATAGGACTAGCATTTGGTGTACTGATATGTCAGTGCTCTCATCTACTATCAGTGTATGCCAGTGTGCATTTTTAACACTTCACATAGTCTCGTTCTCCACTATCTCATTGATTGAGTTTACAAATTCAAAGGCATAGTTTTTACTTCGCCAGCTTTCTGGTATACTCACATCCTTTGCCATGTGATTGTGGATTTGTTGAACTGACACTATTGACGCATTCATTTCGATGGCAAGTAAAATATCGTCAATGAGAACTTCAACTTGCTCTAGGTCAGGTTTTGTTTTGTGGGACAGCTCGTTTCTCTTCTGTCGGTCTTTTGCATTCTCCCGCAATAATGTACCAATCCCCTGTCCCATCTTGAGTCTTCGTAATTTTCAATAGCTTTCAAATGACTTTTCTGCTGAATATGACGCTTGAGGTAGTCCAACTTCCATTCAGTCCACATTTTTCCATCTGAAAACTCACTTGGTACTTTGGCTTCGCTGCAAATATCGCCCAGTTTCACCGCTTTTTCGTCTATTTACCCATGCTCCGACAGCCACTCCATCTTATATGAACCGCATTTCTTTTTTACTCTGGCTTGGTGAATGGATGTGTCGCTGCCCGTTCGTTTCGCCATGATAAGGGGTTGACCTTTCCATCTCTCAACTCCGCTGCACTCACGCACTGTTGTCAGCTTGCTAACCTACACCGCGCGTGTAGGCTGGGCAGTACAAAAGCAGTGTCAATGCTATGATTGACAGCGTAGCGGAAGTGAACCTTATCGTATCATTTGCTGGACACCTGTCACTCACCGAGTTACAACGCAATTAATACGTTTCTGTTGATTTTTTTTTTTGTGCGCAACATAGAATTTCTTGTGCGCAGAGTAGGTGCCAGCAGTCCGTGATTGCGCACGCGCGCATGGAGGGAACATTGCTTGTCAGTGATTGGACACACACCTGACTTAAATTGTTTGGTAAAAATTGGTTTCAATTAGGCAGAGGGTTCACTTAGTTATTTTCCCCCTTCTGTCATCGTTTGCACACTGTCCTCATTAAAAATGAAAACCTATAAATAATTGGGTGGTTTTAGTTAAAGAAGACACTGTTTTTACATCTGTGTGATTTTTACAAAGATCAGATCATATTTGATGGTGATTTTCTGCAGGAATGTGAGAAATTCCCAAAGGTTCCGATATTTTTTCATACCACTGTAGTGTTGTTTTTATTGAACACAAGCTTTAAATCACATTCACAGTTACTTCATCAAAAGGAAAATGATATTACTTCTCTGAAAAGAAAATGTTACATGACAACGAATGCTGCGTGCAAGGAAAGATATATTTCCACATTCATCTTTTTTTAAAGGAAGAACGATCCATATATATATATGTATATATAAATAACAGCGAATATGAACAAAGTTCTCTCTTCTTCATTTAGCTTGGGTCACCTTCATGCAAAATTAGCAGTCAGCATCTGTATTATTGACATTAAGGCATAGCATATTGGAGAGGCTGAGTGACAATTTGTCACTTTCATCTCTGCTCGATATGTCAGGAGCAACCAAGCCCAGCGGGGATTCGGGTTTTTCCACTTTATAAGTCCCTCCTCGAACTAAACTGGAGTCACCGTCAGCATCGACGGTCGGAGGAGCCATCTTCAGGCTGATAGTTTTCTCGTCTGTCGGCGACACCTTTTCTTGTGCCATTTTCAACCTCTCCATGATGTCTATCCTTTCTCCGTTTCTCGTCGGTACATTGACTACAGGCAAACGGACTCCTTTGCTGACGACGTAATCCCTGGCCTCGATTTCTGCTTTGGACAGGCTAAAGAAATCTGGAGTTTCACGTTTATTGTCCATGTAATTTTTAGGCAAGGTGTGTACTCTGAATATAGGAGCATCAGCGTTGCCTATGAGCTCCTCGGTGTCCAGTGAGTTGGATCTAAATCCCCATCTAAAGGGCCATTTCAGTTTACTTTTTGGAGAACCTCTAACAGCTATTTCTGGAGTGTTGGTGCTGATTTCAGGGATGGAGACTGTCACTGGTGAAGTTTTGCCATCAAGTGACAGTTTTGGACTAGTGTTGACCTCAGGATTTTTCATTTTTGGTCCTGACAAATTTAGTTTGGGAAGCTTGAAATGCGGCAATTTGTTTTTTTCCAGACCAGCATCTACCTTTGGAGATTCCACATTAAATTCCGGTCCCTTTATGCCACCTGTAATCTTCCCACCACTTAGGTCTATGTCGGCATCTGCGTCAGGCGCACCTATGTTGACATTGGGTGTCTCCAATCCAGCCTGAACTGAGTGATGAGTACTGGGAACTTCAACTCCAGGGCCTGAAAGATCCAGGTTTGGAAGCTTATAATGAGGCAATTTAAAGTCCCCCAGGTGGGAATCTAAGCCTAGAACTGGTGTTTTCACATTTGCATCTGGGCTTTTGAGTGCTTCCAGCTCAGCATTTGGCAATTTAGTGCTTATGTTCGGTGCTGACGTGGTCGCATTTAAACCCGGGAGACTCAAATCTGGAGATGCCAAACTACCACCGATTTTGGGACCCGAAAGACTCAAGTCTGGCGCATTTAGAACTGGAGAAGCCACATCAAGGTGTGGACCTTTGACGTCTGCATTCATGTCAAGATCAGGTGTTTGTAGGTCTATATTTGGAACATCGACATTAGCGTCGATACTTGGAGTTTTTACATTTGTATCCAGATCTTTAACTTTGGGCCATTTTGGCATTTTAAGTTTTGGAAGCTTCAGTTTACCATCAATTGGCTCGATATGCGCCTCGGGAGTTTGGACATCTAAACTTGGACCTTTGACATCGAGATCTGGAGCCTCAATTTTTGGTGAAAGAGCAACATCTGGTCCTGTCAATCCAATATCAGCTGCCTTAAGATCCACTTCAGGCACCTTGATATCACCATCAACCTCTGATTTTAGACCTCTCACCGTACCAAATGTGGGTTTCTTGAACCATTTGAAAATTCCAGATGGAGCTTCAGCATCAATGTCTACCTTGGGTCCATTCAATTCGGCGGTTTTCACTTTTAGATCTGGCGCATTTAACTCACCATCCAAATTTGGAGCTGTGAGACTCAGGTCAGGTGTTGAAACATTAGCATCTAAATCTGGACCGTTAACCTTTGGACCCGAGATGGCCCATTTAGGCTTTTTCAAGGTGTGCCATTTGGTCTTTACAGATGCATCCACATCAGGCGCTTTAACATCAACATCAGCTTTGGGTAAATTCAGACCAGGGCCATGAAGTGATGCACCTGGAGTAGTAAAGTTAAGGTCAGGGGTTTCCACATGAGTATCAAGGTCAACACTTGGGGTTTTCACCTTGGGTCCGCTAAGCCAAAACTTGGGCTTTTTCAGCGTGGGGAACTTGACTCTACTCGATGGAGCCTCAATGTCCACATCTGGGGCATTAACATCTAAATCTGCTTTGGGTAAGTTCAGATCAACATCCGGTGCGTTAATACCAGCATCAATGCTTCCACTGCGGAGACCAATGTCTGGTGTGTTTATGTCTGTATTCAGTTTAAGGTCGGGTGTTTTGGGTTTTTTCAACTTCAGGTGCCAGTTTTTTTTCACAGATGGCGTATCAATGTCAAGATTTGGGGTCTTAATGTCTACATTGGGGCCTCTGAGGTCAGTTTTTGGAAGGTCCAGCCGGGCATTCAGGCCACTCTTGAGCTTCGGCATCGAGAGATCTAAATCAGGATTTTTTAATCCCGCATCTGCGTCTAAATCCGCCTTGAGACCTTTTACTTTTGGTATCTTCCATTTCTGATGCGGCCAGACAAATTTACCAGATGGGCCATCGATCTGTGGGGGCTGAATATCCAAATCGGGGCTCTTTAGATCGGCATTTGGCATGTTGACATCAATATTTGGTCCATGTAACCCACCCTCCAATTTGGGGACTGATACATCAGCTTCTGGTGTCTTCAGGCCTGCATCCATGTTCAGATCTGCTTTTGCGCCAGGAAGTTTGGGCTTCTTCAACTTCAGGTTTGGTCCCTTCCCTCTTTGGTGCAGCCACTTGAAAGGATCTGATGATACACCAACGTCAGGACTTGGGGTTTCAATGTCAATGTCGGGACCGTTTAAGTCAACGTTCGGTCCATTCAGCTCTACATTTGGACTATTGAGGTCCAATTTTGGTGAAGACAGCTTTAGTCCCTCTGTTTCGCCATTGACAGAAGGAAGTTTTAGGTTTAGGTCACCATCAGTCTCTGACGTTTGGACCGTTGGTAGATTAAATTTTGGCATTGTAAAGTGTGGGGCTTTGTAATTGAGGTTACCTGACTTCACTTGCGGTTTGTCAATGTCAAGAGAAGCACTGTGATTGTTAATGTGGGGACTCGCCAACCTGACGTCGGGTGCTATGAACGTGCCGTCGAGATCGGAACCACATTTTACAACAGAGGGGGCTGTAAACTCCGCGTCGGCCAATGGCTTAGTAAGATTGACATTAGGAAGGTCGCTGCTCGCTGAACTATTCAATACAGTCCTAAGGCCCTGAGCGGCATGTAACATTGCTGTCGGGCTATCGAGAGAAGAAAGTGGGCTTTGAGCTGATACATCCAGATCTGCCTTCCTGAAGTCACCACTGAGTATCTGTTCAGAAAAAAACGAAGGTGAGGTATTTTCAAAAGTTTCATGTCGAATTTGCACACAAAATCAATAATAAACCTCACCTCGGATGGGTCTTGTGTGCCGTATCCCAACGAGCTGAGGCTGGCAGTAGCGCTGAGTTGCTTTTTGGTCACCACCTTCATATTGTTATCATATGGCTGCAGCGCCTTCAGAATTTTCTGCACTTCATTTGGACTCAGGCGATCAAAGTGTATCGTGGCGGCGACAATGTCGTCTCCTGAAACAATATCGTGAAATTAATCTCTCTTATTTGGAGAGTGGCGTTTCACGTAAGCGTTTGCTGTCTCGCTTGCCTGATCGCATGCCACTGTTTCCCTCAACCGCGACATCTGGGCCTCCGATACTGACCGGTCCGTTTCCAGATTTCTCCAAGACCGGGCCTTCCGAAAGGTTGCTCATGGTGGCTGCGCTCTAGGATATAAAAGGATTTACACACTACGACTTAGTACTTTTGAGACTCAAACAAAGCCCCGTTCACAATGAGATTGAGTTCTCGGTCTCACCATTATTTATTAGGTGTGTTTAGATACACATATCATGGAAGCTGCTCTGCATGCGTATCTCTGAAAAATAGGAGACACTTTTCCTGAATGAGAGCTAACATTAATCATTTATTTAGCATGACACCATTTTTTGCAACAACAAAATCTAACAGTTACTGATTGACTGAATCCATTTTTGCTTGTGTTTGGTCAACAAGCCACAGAACCAATAACCGCACCTCAGGAATCCGGGGCCTGTGCAGTGGAACGAATGTTTGTGGACCGGTCGGTTAACATTCCCCCACATGCCACAGTGATCGACACGCGCGTTCTGGCACATAACAGTCTGTGTCAACCACACCCGACCATCTCCACATGTAAACTCGCCAAAGTGCTTGCAACACATCCGGTGAGGAAAAGGCCACCAGCAGGTAAACAACCAACCAAATCATTTCGCTTTTCCACATAACAGTTTCGCGTCACCACTATGAACTCATTTGCTGCCATTGACAGAGAGAAATCCGTGTCGTGGACCATTTTCGTCAACTTCCGCGACAGATTGGTAGGGTTAAAAGTCGCTTACGGACTGATAAATTTGAACGACGCGAATGCCACCGACGGCACCAGACGTCCAATCCATTTTGAGGCGAAAAAATCGCCGCCAACCCTCCCGGTCAAAACGGATCGGACGTCTAGCGCCGTCAACGGCATTGAAAGATGACCCTGATCTCAGACAATTCTCCCAGTTTAAATGAATCGAACATCAGTCGCTGTCAAGGGTAGGCAAAAGACTCCATGCATATTTATTGTTCAGCTGACTAATGATATATATTTTTTTACTCTCAAATACTACGGTACGCATACATTTCGATGCAAAAAGCTAACAAATGAACATCACAAGCAAATTTAAATGAAATTATGTAAAAAAAAATGAACATTAAATTAAAAGAATTATTTTGTTCCCATAAAGTACTATACACCTGAACAATGTTATTTAACTGGATGTCACTGTACCGTATACGGCTTCCGAGGATGCCTCCACCTAGGAAAAAGCCCAGTGAGAGAAGTCACCTTTTCAGCGTCTCGCTCTCGTTGTGTCACAAGGATGGGAAGGATCTGCCGGTTAAATGCCGAGAAGCTCCAGGACAACCAGGAGAACTGGTTGGACGGCATCGGGGGTACCGCCTCTTATTCGCGTCCCCTTTCCCCGTGCGACACTCACAACTCACTTTAAAAGTATGTCGGATACAGCGGCACCGCGGCCTTTTGGCACTCGAAACCTGACAAGAAGCACACTTAGAAAAAGTCACCGCCGAGAGAAACACACCATTCCTTTGTAACTGGCCTAACCTGGTCTACAGAGAACTATGCAAACCCTTCAATCTACTTCCATGCATAGCTGTCTTAATACCTTTGTGACATTTTGGCTTCAAGGAAAGCAACTGTTGCAATGCGACTGTTGTTTTGTTACCAACATATTGCCAAGCCTCATCACTTGTCACATTGATTATCGATAGGTGCTGGGATCTTCATAATACACGACTGCGTGACAATCATATGTGTCATACTTGATATGATCAAAGATGTTACTGCATGAAAAACAATCTGTATTTTCATGGATTGACTGATGGAGGGATAATCAAAAACTACATGCAAATTTAACTTCAATACGTATCGCCATCGACTTTTTCTTGTTTGTACATACTGGAAGGGAACTGTTGTTTTGTTGAAATGCACTGTTCAGGAAAATCGCTCCACTTTAAAGCAGCTTTCGGATTAACGGAACAAAGCATTTAAAAACTACAGTTTAATGTTAAGCTGTTTATGATACACATTACATAACATACACTACATAAGAGAGAGAGAATAACGTTTTTTTTTCTGAATTTGTGTTTTTTATTATTTTTCAGCTTTACATCAGTGTTCTCATTTTCAGTATTTTTGCATTACTATTTTAATGTACTTACAGTACGTATTCTTTAAAGGCTTTACACTGGATATTTGTTCGATATCAAAATTAAAAGCAATCCTACAAAAATATCAAATGAATTTAACATGTAAGATTTAAGAAAAAAAATTGAATTATTATTTGAATAACATTTCCTGCATATCATTTTTATTATTTTTTATCTTTTCATGAATTTCCTCATTTTACGTATTTTTGCATTCATCCTATTCTTATGTACTTGCAGTATGTATTCCTCTAATGCAGTGGTTCTTAACCTGGGTTCGATTGAACCCCAAGGGTTTGGTGAGTTAGTCTGAGGGGTTTAATTCGGCTCGAAGGACAAATTAAATGTTGAGTTCAAATATGAATCCTTAGGTTGACATTTATAAAATTATCAACAATAAGGAGAGAAGCCACCCAACTTTTGAGAATTTGCGCAAGGAGAATGGGCGGGAACTATACAGTTCAATACTAGACCACACTATACAGTTTCCAAGATCATTCTAAACCTACCCCTTCTGTGCCCTTTCTTTTTATTTGGGTTGGGCATATTGCATATTGCTACATTTGATGCATTTGGCAACAGATAAAATGAGACAGTTTGATTTCTTAATGTCCGCGGCTTATCCTCAAAGTTGACCTGTGGAACATAGGCCAGTTTGAACCGGTCGAAATGACAAGGCAGTTTTATTAAGAGCTAAACATGCGTATAGCAATCAATCATCAACAACCTCAACTTTATTGTAAGCATTCATTGTGAAAAGCAAATATTTAAATAATCATCTAATAATTATCTTATCAAACGCAGAGTCCTATTTTCGTACGCTGATTAAATCCAGGTAAAGTAACCTTTTAGAACAGGTTCTGGACTGGTTTGCTCCCAATTTACATCCTTAATCCATTTCTTTTAATTACGAGTCCTCGATCTGATAGGAGGAGGAACTGGTTTGCTCAGTGGAAGGATGACTCGCACTTGGTATGGGGGAATACAACGGACCAATGGGCAGCATAGTCTCAAATTTTGACCTGTTTATAAAATATGCTCTCAAAATGAGAATTTTAAATGGGACTTTGCTAGTTTATTAGCTTGCTAGCTTAGATATATCGGTTTTGAATTTGAAAAAAATTGCTTTATTATCCAATTCTGGAGGGTTCGGTGAATCCACGTATGAAACTTGTGGGTTTCGGTACCTTTAGCAAGGTTAAGAACCACTGCTCTAATGCTTTATACTTTTTTGTAACTGTAAATTCAGACATCAGTCAGTTTAACCGTTTTCTGTCTTGTTACAGTCACACCGCAATATAAACAATATTTCAAATTCCAGTCAAACTGTTCAAGAATTCAAAGTTCCAACATCATGCACTCATTGGCTGCCATTGACGGACGGCGCTAAACTTCCAAATTCATTTCGACTGGTATAGGCGCACTGAAAGACAAGTCCCCGTTTGAATATAGTGGACGTCTGGTTGAGGCCATTGTATAATACATACTGATGTTGCTGCACCGTCCTCCCTAACAAAAGTCATCTTTTTGTGCTCAGATGCAGTGAGATGAGTCACAACCCTGCCCAGCTGACAAATGATTACATTGCGTCATTGGCGACTTCAGTTTTTGTCCTTCAGGTTTAACCCCTTGATGCCTGAACTCTTTCAGATGCTACAAATCCAATCGTGTTATACCAATGATTTTATCACCAGCAGACGTCCGAACCATTTGAAGCAGGACAGCCACAGGAACGGGAAAATGCAATTTCATTACCGTGTGTGGGAATGCATTTTCCTTCTGATTCTGGAGCAATTCTGTGTCGCCACTTATTGATTTTGGGGCAGTCATTTGCATATTACTTGTGGGTCACTTTCTGTTGATTCTGTGACATCTCCGTGGCAATTCCCTCTGATCTTGGGTCAATTGTTGAATTTGGGGCTATTCTGAGTCATTTTCTATTCCATTGACACTGCTGGCCAAAAGTATTGGCATCTCTGCAATTCTGTCAGATAATGCTCAATTTCTCCCAGAAAATGATTACAATTACAAATGCTTTGGTATTAATATCTTCATTTATTTTGCTTGCAATGAAAAAACACAAAAGAGAACGAAAAAAAAATTAAATCATTATCATTTTACACAAAACTCCAAAAATGGGCCGGACAAAAGTATTGGCACCCACCGCCTAATGCTTGGTAGCAAAACCTTTAGACAAAATAACTGCGAACAACCGCTTCCGGTATCCATCAATGAGTTCCTTTAATGCTCTGCTGAAATGTTAGACCATTCTTCTTTGGCCAACTGCTTCAGGTCTCTGAGATTTGAAGGGTGCCATTTTCAGATCTCTCCACAGGTGTTCTATGGGATTCAGGTCCGGACTCATTGCTGGGCACAGTCTCCAGGTCTCTTCAGTCTCTGAGATTTGAAGGGTGCCATTTTCAGATCTCTCCACAGGTGTTCTATGGGATTCAGGTCCGGACTCATTGCTGGGCACAGTCTCCAGTGCTTTCTCGCAAACCATTTTCTAATGCTTGTGTTTTGGGTCATTGTCCTGCTAGAAGACCTAGCTTTCTAACATTGGGCCCTACATTATGCAAAATTTATTGGTAGTCTTTAGACTTCATAATGCCATGCACACGTTCAAGCAGTCCAGTGCCAGAGGCAGAAAAGCAACCCCAAAATATCCGCCACGTTTGACTGTGGGGACAGTGTTTTTTTGTGTGTGTTTTTTTAAGGGCTCGTTTTTTTCCCTGTAAACTCTATGCCTTTTCCCATAAAGCTCTACTTTTGTGTCATTTGACAAGAGAACAATCTTCCAAAACGTTTTTGGCATTCTCAGGTGGGTTTTGGCAACTCCAGCCTGGCTTTTTTATGTCTCTGGGTCAGAAGTGAGGTCTTCCTGGGTATCCTACCATAGAGTCCCTTTTCATTCATACGCCGACAGATAGTACGGGTTAACACTGTTGTTCCCTCGGACCGCAGGACAGCTTGAATTTTATCCACCATGCGCACAAGCTTTTGTTGAAATCTCTTGTCAATTTTTCTTTTTCGTCCACATCTAGAGAGGTTTGCCACAGTGCCATGGGCTTTACACTTATTGATGACACTGTGCAGGGTAGACACAGGAACATTCAGATCTTTGGAGATGGACTTGCAGCCTTGAGATTGCCGATGCATCCTCTCAATTTTGCTTCTCAAGTCCTCTTCTTTCTTTTTTTCCATGCTCAATGTGGTCCACACAAGGACACGGGACAGAGGTTGAGTCAACTTTAATCCATTTTAACTGGCTGTAAATGTGATTTAGTTATTGCCACCACCTGCTATGTGCCACAGGGAAGTAAAAGGTGCTGTTAATTACACAAATTACAGAAGCATCACATGATTTTTCAAAGGGTGCCAATACTTTTGTCCTGCCCATTTTTGGAGTTTTGTGTAAAATGATAATGATTTTTTTTTTTTTTATCCCCCATTGTCTTTTGTGTTTTGTCATTGCAAGCAAAATAAATGAGGATATTACTACCAAGGCATTTGTAATTGCGATCATTTTCTGGGAGAAATTGAGCATTATCTGACAGAATTGCCAGGGTGCCAATACTTTTGGCCAGCAGTGTTTTTTGGGACATTTCTATGGCAATTTTTGTTGGTTTCAGTTCACCTGCTGTTGATTTTGGGGGAACTCCAAGTCTCCAAGTCTTTGCCTGTTGATTTTGCAGACATTCAGGGTCATTTCCAATTGCTCGTGTGTCACCTCCTGTTGATTTTGGGACATTTCCGTGGCATTTCTTGTTGATATGGGGTCCGTTTCGATTCATTTACTGTTGATTTTGGGTCCTAAATGAAAATCAATATGAGAGAACGGAAAAGTGACTCTATATAGTCAAAGCATTCTCACAAGGAAAACTTTTGTCCGACTCTAGCGTTGATGTCCCCTCTGATAGTTGAAGATCATTAGCATTTTGGGTGGGGAATTGCTATGACAGGTATGTATCCATCACATTCCTTTTTGTTTCATCACAACTACAAACCATTCTCTTTTCAACTCAGCAGGCTTTAGGAGTTGATGCACAGAAAGATTAGAAGCAGTGTTAGGATACCAAAATTATCTGCGGTTTAGAGAAACGGAAAGAATATGCAAATTCCACAGAATCTGTGAAAAAGAGGTGCCCAAACAAGGCCAATATTTGGTCACTTCCATGTGGCCAACAGTGAAATGAGCATGTTGACAGGTAAGCGGAAACAAATTGCTTTTCTGGTTGATGCAACAGTGCTCTACCTGCTAAGTGGAACGCATGAAAACGGAATGTTGAGAAAAGTCTGATTCCTACAATGTCCCAAGACACTGCAGGTTTACACTAATAACAGACCTTAAAGACAGCTCATTCATTGGATATACAAAGTCTGCCATGGGTTACATACAGTGGTATTAAAAAGTATCTAAACCTTTTGAAATTTTGCACATTTCTGCATAAAATCACCATCAAATCTGATCTTTGTCATAATCACACAGATGAAAAAAACAGCGTCTGCTTTAACTAAAACCACGCAAACATTGATAGGTTTTCATATTTAAATGAGGATAGTATACAAACAATGACAGAAGTGGGAAAAATAAGTAAGTGAACCATCAAATTTAATTTTTTGTGCATTTTGGGCATTCCGTGGTCACTTGCTGTACATTTTGGATCCTTTCCTGTTCATTTGAAGCCATTTACGGGTCACTTCCTCCAAATCCTGGGTCACTATTTGTTGGTTTTAGAGCATTTACGGGTCATTTTATGTTGATTTTGGCTTGCATTTTGGCTTCATCATTGCCCTAAAAATAACAGGAAGTGCCTTAAAATCACTGGCTCTGACTGCTTATCTTTTAGTGCCATTGACAATGCTAGATGTCCAATACATTTTGACAGGGGCGGGCGAATGAACGAATGTGACACTTGTACGGTAGTTCTCAACCAACTTTAAATTTTACACAAATCTCTAGCTGATCATGTATTCACTGATGTAGTCTGTGTGCTCTGAAAAAATCCTGAACGTTGATTAGGTGAATGTTGTAAGACTTGGAGCGTTGACTCATGCCATGTCTTCAAAAGGGAATGCTGTGAAACAACATTCTTATCATTTTTTTTTTTTTACAGTCTCTGTTGTTGAAATCTATCACTCTTTCAAGAGTTCTGAATGAAACACATCAGTCATATTTTATTGAAAAGCTTATCTTCACGTCCCCCCCCCCCCCCCCCCCCCGAGTTCTTCTATTAGGCACCTTACTCACTAAACTTTGAAATAGATGAAAAAAAGATACAGTGCTGGTCAAAAGTATTGGCACCCCTGCAATTCGGATAATGCTCAATTTCTCCCAGAAAATGGTTGCAATTACAAATAATTTGGTAGTAATATATTCATTTCTTTTGCTTGCAATGAAAAAACAAAAAAAAGAGAATGGACAAAAATTAAATCATTATCATTTCACAAAACTCCAAAAATGGGCTGGACAAAAGTATTGGCACCCTTTAAAAAAATCGTACCATGCTTCTCTAATTTGTGTAATTAACAGCACCTATTACTTACCTGTGGCACATAACAGGCGGTGGCAATAACTAAATCACACTTGCAGCCAGTTAAAATGGATTAACATTGACTCAACCTCTGTCCCGTGTCCTTGTCTGGACCACATGGAGAAAAGAAAGAAGACCAAAGAGACTGCCTGAGGACTTGAGCAGCAAAATTGTGAGGAGGCATGGGCAATCTCAAGGCTACAAGACCATCTCCAAAGACCTGAATGTTCCTGTGTCTATCGTGCGCAGTGTCATGAATAAGTGTAAAGGCCATGGCACTGTGGCTAACCTCCCTAGATGTGGATGGAAAAGGAAAATTGACGAGAGATTTCAACCAACGATTGTGCGGACGTTGGATAAAGAACCTCGACTAACATCCAAACAAGTTCAAGTTATCCTGCAGTCTGAGGGTACAACGTTTTGGAAGAATGTTCTCTGGTCAGATGAAACAAAAGTAGAGCTTTTTGGGAAAAGGCATCAACATAGAGTTTACAGGGGGAAAAAAACAAGGCCTTCAAAGAAAAGAACATGGTCCACCAAAGTCAAACATGGCGTAGGTTCCCTGATGTTTTGGGGTTTCTTTGCTGACTCTGGCACTGGACTGCTTGAACGTGTCCATGGCATTATGAAGTCTGAAGACTACCAACAAATTTTGCAGCATAATGTAGGGAAAACTGGGTCTCCCTGAGAGGTCATGGGTCTTCCAGCAGGACAATGACCCAAAACACACTTCAAAAAGCACTAGAAAATGGTTTCACAGAAAGCACTGGAGACTTCTTGAGTGGCCAGCAATGAGTTCAGACCTGTGGAGAGAACTGAAAATGGCAGTTTGGAGAAGGCACCCTTCAAAACTCAGAGACCTGGAGCAGAATGGCCTAAAATTCCAGCAGAGCATTGTAAGAAACTAATTGGAGGATTCCGGAAGCGGTTGTTCGCAGTTATTTTGTCTAAAGGTTGTGCTACCAAGTATTAGGCTGAGGGTGCCAATACTTTTGTCTGGCCAGTTTTTGGAGTTTTGTGTAAAATGATCATGATTTCATTTTTTTCCCATTCTTTTTTTTTTTTTTCATTGCAAGCAAAATAAATGAAGATATTACTACCAAAGCATTTGTAATTGCAATCATTTTCTGGGAGAAATTGAGCATTATCTGACAGAATTGCAGGGGTGTCAAAACTTTTGGCCAGCACTGTACAGTAGTATGCAAAAGTTTGGGCGCGCCTGATCATTTTTAATATTTTCCTTGGTAAATCACTGATTGTTTGGAACAAAAAAAATCAGTTAAATTCAGTTAAATACAGTAAATCAGTTGAACAGTAATATTTGAGAAGTGAAAATAAGTTAATAGGATCAACAGAAAGTGCGTCATAATTATTTCAACAAAAAATAGGCCAGTTTAGGCACCCCTACGGAAAAACGTGATCAACATTGAATAGAGCCTCCTTTTGCAGAAATACCAGCCTCTAAACACTTCCAATGAGCGTCTGGATTCAGATTTAAGTTATTTTGACCATTTTTTACAAAAGATCTCCAGCTCAGTCAGGTTTGATGGCTGCTGAGCATGTACAGCCCACTTCAAAGCAGACCAGAGATTTTTAATCATATTCAGGTCTGGGGACTGAGATAGTCTTCGAGAACATTGCACTTGTTTCTCTGCATGAATGCCTTAGTAGATTTGGAGCAGTGTTTAGGGTCTTTGGCATGTTGAAATATCCAGCCTCTGCGCAAATGACACTTTGTCACAGACTCTGGAACTTTTGTTTCCAAAAATCTGTCAGTATCGACTAGACTCCTTGCGACGTTCTACTTTAACAAGATTGCCAGTGACTGCGCTGGACACACAGCCCCATAACATGATGGAACCACCACCAAATTTTTCTGTGGGTAGCAAGTGTTTGTCTTGGAACGTTGTGTTCTTCATACGCATGCATGCACACCGACTCTTGATATTCCCAAATAACATAATTTTTGTTTTATTAGTCCACAGAACGTTACTCCAAAATGAGGCTGGTTTATCCAAACGTGCTTCGGCATACCTGAAGTAACTGTTTGGGGCATGTGCGCAGAAAAAGCTTTTTCCGCATTACTCTCCCATAAACCATCTGCAGCAAGATCTTTGGAGCTGGTGTTCAGGGTGTACGGAGCATTGAGGCACTGGCTTGGTTCTACTGTATATCTGCCTTCATGAAGACAAAATTCCTGTGTTCGTATGAGGACACATCCAACTTTGTGGCTGTGCAGGTACTGGATTGCCTAAGAGCTTTTTAGGTTCCTGTTGGCGTTTCATCCACTGCCATAGAGTCAATCAAATACAGTAATATTTTACTTGTGGTCACCCTCGGCCATTTCTTAATGTTGTCTTCCCATGTCGAGGTGGCAGAAGCATGCCGTATTTCCAAATTGTGTTTTTTCAGGGTTTCTAGTGAGAGATGCCACTTCAGCGCCATCGAAGTCAATGGTAAAAAACTTGAAAACCGAAGTCGCGTGCAGAAATGCAGAAACAAAGCGGAAGTACCACGGAAATTTGTCTATTTATCTTTTCATGGGACCACACTGTGGAAAGTATTAACAAACATTGTTGAAAAAAAAAATTCTCAAAACATATCACATACCCAAACTGACGTAAACAGGTCGCAAATCAACCCATGCGCGGTTAGCATGTTAGCATGAACAGTGGTATGAAAAAGTATCTGAACCTTTTGGAATTTCTCACATTTCTGAATAAAATCAGCATCAAATGTGATCTGATCTTTCTCAAAATCACAGATGTAAAAACTGTCTGCTTTAACTAAAACCACCCAAACATTTATAGGATTTCATTTTTTAATGAGGATAGCATGCAGACAATAGCCACGTTTACATGCTGACTTTTATTCATAACGATTCAAATCATTCCGAATGGAAATTTCACATCAGCTGTTTACGTCACTTCATCTATTCCGATCCAGCGTTTACATGTGTCTGCCTTTATTCCGAAAGGACGTTTGACAACTGCTGTCTGACATGCGCAGATTAATCAAAACAAAGCGTCACGTTGCAAAACATGGAGATCGATCGTCAGATCAGCTGCTGTTTTAACTTTTCGAGTGGAAACAAAACTTCAGAATGACACGCCGTTCATTTAAAAAGTTGTGTGGGTGCGCTGTGCGTGTGCTTGGAAGCCATGTTGCAAGTGACGTTACTTACGTCCCCAAGTGACGTCACCACGTCAGTACGGCGCATGTGCAGAAAGAACGCAACCAGACACCATTCCGCTTCCCTGTTTACATGATATAATTTTACTTCTAATCGGTTTGGGAAAAGGAATATTCCACCCCTGTGAATCGGAATGAAATTCCATTCGGTTTGGGCCTGTTCATTCCGAATGAGGTGTTTATATGGAACACATTTATTCGGTTTGAACAAATATTCCGATTGTAATTGGAATATTTGGCTCCATGTAAACGTGGCAACTGACAGAAGGGGGGAAATAAGTAAGGAGACTTGAAGAGCAACTAAAACCAATTTCTACCAAACAATTTAAGTTAAGTATGTGCCCAATCAGTGATGAGTGTTTTAAAGCTGCCCTGCCCACTATAAAACACTCAACTGGTAAGAATTGTCTTGATGAAAAGCATTAAATGATGTGCATTATGGCTCGGTCAAAAGAGCTGTCTGAAGACCTGCGATAAAGGATTGTTGATTTGTATGAAGCTGGGAAAGGATACAAAACCATCTCTAAAAGTCTAGATTTTCATCAATCGACAGTCAGAGAAGTTGTCTACAAATGGAGAGAGTTTGGCAATGTTGGTTCTCTCCCACGGAGTTGCCATCCACCACAAATGTCCCCATGAGTTTAGCGCAGACTACTCAGAGAGGTAAAAAAGAACCCTCGAGTGTCTGCTAAAGACTTACAGAAATTAATGGCACAGTCCAATATCTCTGTGCACACATCAACTATATGTAAATCTATGGCCAAGAATGGTGTTCATGGAAGGACTCCACGGAGGAAACCATTGCTGTCTAAAAAAAACATTGTTGCTCGTTTAATGTTCGCAAAAAGGCACTTGGACATTCCACAGATGTTTTGGCAAAATATTTTGTGGACTGATGAAACCAAAGTTGAATTGTTTGGGAGTAACACACGACATCATGTGTGGAGGAAAAATGGAACAGCTCACCAACATCAATACATCATACCCACCGTGAAGCATGGTGGAGGGAGTATCATGATTTGGGGCTGTTTTGCTGCCTTAGGGCCTGGACAACTTGCAATCATTAATAGAAGAATGAATTCAAATGTTTTGCAGGAAAACTTGAGGCCGTCTGTCAGACAGTTGAAGCTGGAAAGAGAGAATGGATGCTGCAACCAGACAATGATCCAAAAGACAGAGGTAAATCCACTTCAGAATGATTTCAGAAGAACAAAATACACGTTCTGGAGTGGCCAAGTCAAAGTCCAGACTTGAACCCCATTGAGATGCTGTGGCATGACCTAAAGACAGCGATTCATGCCAGACATCAAAGGAATCTGACTGAACTACAGCAGTGTTGCAGAGGAGAATGGGCCAAGATTAGTCCTGATCGATGCGCCAAACAGATTTGCAGCTACAGGAAAGGTCTGGTTGATGTTCTTGCTGGCAAGGGGGGGCACAAAATATGTAATGTGATGGTTAACTTACTTATTATTCCCCCTTCTGTCATTGTTTGCATGCTATCCTCATTAAAACATGAAAACCTATAAATGTTTGGGTGGTTTTAGTAAAAGTTTTTTTTCCATCTGTGTGATTTTGACAAAGTTCAGATCACATTTGATGGTGATTTCATGCAGAAATGTGAGAAATACCAAAAGCTTCAGATACTTTTTCATTCCACTGCACTACGCATGCGCCACTCACATCCTGTCGGTACTCACGTTGGGTTGCGACATCGTGTTTCAAAGCTAAAGCTATGGACTAGGCCTGTGGACCTTGTGCAACAGTATGTCAGGCTGGTTCGAAAGAGAAAAATGACTGGTATCCAGATTATCTTGAGAATTTTGCCCTATGGCAACACTGTAGGATAACTAATGTAATACAATTCATTTACTTTGTACCTTACAGAGTTCTTTTTAAAAAAAAACATGCTCCATAAGCATCTGTCATCTTTTACAACACATGGACATGATGCAACATACAATGTATCACGTAGGGACTTTATTCATCATTAGTTAATGAGCGAGTTATGTTTCTGAGTCTCGGAAGTTATAATAACTTATGCTGATACAAAAGTCAAAACTAACATGTGTCCAAAATAACATGATAGAGGTAGTAGTGTTTTGAAATTCAATCCTAAAAAAAAAATCCTCCATCAGATAAGGTATTAAAAAAAAAAAGTTATCGCTAGTTAATTCAGCATTTTATTGTTGGTCAGTTTACAATCTTAGCAATATAAGTTTTGGTGGTATAAAAGCCAGAGCCAAAGCTAACTAGAAAATGCTATTTCTGGAGAAAGTAGCTTTGCTGTTATGGTTGGTATATCGGGTCACTTCCGGTTGATTCTGAGGCATTTCGGGGCTCCTGTTGATATCATGTCACATCCTGTTGATTTTGGGGAATTTAGGAGTCACTTACTGTTGCACTGGCGTCATTTCGGTGTCACTTTCTGTTGATATCGAGTTACTTCCTGTTGATTTCAGGCATTTCAAGGTTACTTCCTATTGATTTTTTCAGGTTTGGAATGGAAATCAATAGGAGTGAATGGGAGTTTTTGTGCCATTGCAATGAATGGCAAACAGGGCCTTGGAAAACGAATGGGAAATTTGGCCATTAGAAATGAATGGAAATGTTTTTGGCAAAAACTATACAACCTCTGTGCCCCTTAAAGCAACGCTAGGTAACTGTTCGACATATTTATATAGTATTTTCATAACATTTGTGATGATACGAGGGGCATTCAAAAAGTAATGCACTCAAGTGCGTTGCTCATACAGGATTTTACCAATCTTGCTTGTATTTGGCACAAACATGATAGGACACACCTTTTTAAGATTGTTATATGTGTTTTTCTTATTTTCAGATTTTTAAGGCTTAAACTAACTCATCAGCATAAGTTTTGTTGTCAGGATTGACAGAGGTGAATGGGCAACCACTTCGGGGCTTATCGGCTCTGCTGGCTTTACCCACCCCTTCATGGTCTTCAGTACTGTTTTTAAATCACTGTATCCATCTTTTTACAGTACTATAGCCTATGGTATCATCCTTGTAGACATTTTCCAGCTGGTTGTGAATCCTCAGAGGGGTTTCTCCCTCTGCAACAAGGAATTCGATTACAGCTCTTTGTTTCTGACGAGCTTCAAGAGGGGCAGCCATTTTGGAAGCTAGTTTAAGCTTTAAAAATCTGAAAATAAGAAAAACACATATAACGATCGCAAAAAGGTGTGTCCTTCCTTGTTTGTGCCAAATATAAACAAGATTGGTAAAATCCTGTACGAGCAATGCACTTGAGTGCATTACTTTTTGAATGCCCCTCGTATGTCAACTGACAATTAGTTGAATGACACCTGTTCTATATCTTGAGAGGGTCTGTATCGCTTTCACCAGCACTAATCAACTTTGAGGAGGGTGGCAGGAACCCTGCCACACACACAAAAAAAAATTACAAATGTGCTGACTGCTTTACGGCAAATGTCAATTCCCCTTTTCCTCAGTCATTATAAAGATGGAAGTTGATGGGTGGAGTGAAAGGGGAGGGTGGGTTAGCCACACGGTTGCTGTCATATGCTATTGTTTAGCCACATCTGGATTAATTACACAATTACTATTCGTCCTTCACACAGCCGCTGGAAACAGAAATGTCGTTTTATCCATCTGCAGGCAACAGGGAGATCATGATTTTACGACACTGTGCGGGTGTGCGCTGTTCCTCACGGAAAATGCAGTCTTCCTTAAGGCAAAACACTACCGCCTTTGTCCTCCGGCGTCGCTAAAATCGACCAAAACTCAAAAGTTACCTAGTGTTGCTTTAACATTCTGAAATTTTTTATTTTTGAATTATGTGATTTGGATTAAAATTGTAAGACTACATACATTTTGAAACCTCATTTATTTTTCCAAAAACCCCACATTTTTAGTCGAAAGGTCTTTTTCTTTTTTGGTGGCGAACCCAAAAAGTTTGTTTTTTGCCCTGCATCACGTGAGAATTCAGGGTGGAAAAGCGCTATATAAGTGTAACACCATTTACCATTGTTTTAGTGTTTGAACAGTGTAGATGGGTCAAACGGTTTTGGCTGGCGAAGTAACGTTATTGAAAAAAAAAAGGAATATTAAAGCCGTTTCACAATAGTGGCGGTCCGTTGTGAAAGGGTGTGTGTGGGACGAGGTTTCTCAGCAAAAGTGAGCAGTTGTTATGCGCGGAGCAGCGAGTCTTAAGGGGCCCAAGATACAAATGATTTTCACAGCAATGCCTTGCTGACATCAACAACACATCCGATAGCAGAGGGGCTGGTGTACTGATATCTGCGCTATCCACGCCGTTTTGGCGGACGGATACATACAAATCACGGCCAAGGAAACCGTGATAAATGCGTTTTTTTTGTTTTTTGTTTCGCGAGCTCTGGAACACTTGACGAACAGCTCTCACACCTTTTCATGCAAAGTAGTGATGGTGAAATGAAGTCTCATAATGCACTGATCCACTTGAGCCATTGGACCTATCGCAAAGCCCCACCCCCCCTTGAAAAACTTGGACAACCCAAGGCTCTGTCAAATTCTTTCCGTAACAGTAACTGAGTGAACGACCGATTTATGGATGATGGCGGGAGTTCAAATTTCTGAATTTGCACTACCGCAGCTGGCAATAGACCTGTATTTTAAATATGATTTTTTGGAAAAAATGTTAGCCTACATGGCTGTTTTGCACTCGTGGCAGGCTGCTATTCAAACTGGGGTGCCGCTAGTGTGAAACAGCCTTTATAGACTGTACTTTTGACTTACATACAAAGCTAATTTTGACTAGCTCTTGCTGAAAAATATCGCGGCGCCAAGTTATCAAAACATTTATTTTCCGAGCCGCTTATCCTCAACAGGGTCGTGGGAGCCTATTCCAGCTAGCTATGGGCAGTAGGCAGGGTACACCCTAAATCGGTTTCCAGCCAATCACAGGGCACAAGGAGACGAACGTCCATTCACACACACACTCATACCTTGGTACAACTTTTCACACACACACACACACACATCCAGGGAAATTCCCATGTAAGGTGACGCGGGATTCACTCGCATCATTGCTTTCACGCATGTAGAGATGTCCCGAGAATGACGCGGGTTGGACACTTTCACTGACTTTTCCCGTGTTGCCCACTAGCGCGATTTTATAACCCGTACATTACATCATTTTTTCTCGGCATCAGCTGTCACAATGTTGGTCATATCGTGTTTTGTTCTGGAGGGAGCGTTCCCGATGTCTTAACTGCAGCCCATTCAAGCTCATCCAGGCGATCCAAGAGAAGGGTGTCGTGAAGGAAGAATCCCGTTGGCTTTGTTTTGTTGTCTTATCGGCTCTCTGCCGACCTCTTAGGTCAGTAATTTTGATCCCCCTCGACCCACTGTCACGGACCCTTCGTGTTATTTCTCCTTTTCTGCGATCGCGGGTTTTGTATTTAATAAACCCTTGAACGCATCCCTCCGTTTTCTGCTTTGAAGTACAACATTGTTTCCGCAGTAGTAGACCCTCACATCGGCAACAAAATAAACCACACATTTCCAAAGATGGACGATGAACTCTTCTTCAGCTCTACTATCTCGTAGCAATTTAATTTCGTTACGTTTTCAGTTTAATTCAGCTATTTCCATGTTTGTTTACCATTTTTCGTCTTACTGTGAAGAGAGAGGAAGGGACGATCGGCCCGCCATATTTACAGTACGTACTCAGCCATCGCGCTGTGGCCCAGGAATTTAACGCCTGCTTCATTGTATACTGCTTCCCGGGAAGGCCCCAGACATTAGACTAAGACGTCGCGTCCGTGAAATGTCCGCGTAATCGTATTAGCCGACCTGGGAAATAGTTTTCACATACAACTGCTGCACGGTTAAGTCCTGCGATATTCCCAGTGTTTCGGAATGTGTGAAATTGGTTTTTAGAGTATTCAATCAGCCTACTGTACATGTTGTCGAGATATAGGAGGAAACCAGAGTACCTGGAGAAAACTTACTCAGGCACAGGGAGAACATGCAAACTCCACACAGGAAGGCCAGAGCCCAGATTTAAACCCTTGATCTCAGAACTGTGATGCAGCCGTGCTAACCACTCATTTACCGTGGCGGGTTTAGGTTTTAAAATATTTACAGTCACTTGCTCTATAAAGGGTTAAAGGTTTAAAGTGTCAACTTTTGAACTGATGTCCACTGTAGTGACCCACTGTCCTTCAAAGGGTTACATTTTTTTAAAACTTATTTTTATCAGCCACATCAACTAATGAACAGACATCACTGTGATAGTCATAAGGAACCATTACAGACACATAAAAGCAATATCACAATTACTTTATTTGCGCACTATACGGTAATTTAGCATGGTAGAATACACTGCCACTTAAGTACAAAGTGCAGTTATTTACCCTTTTGTGAAACCAAAATCACCCAGAGAGAAAAGTATTACTGTACATGCTCAACTGTTGTGCAATTAGCACGGGCACAAAGCCAAGACCACAGAGCACTGTTATAGATACTTGGCTACACATAGTGAAAAGGAGGACTCAACTTTGCATGTAGATTGCATGGCAAAAATAGGCATCAATATGTATTTTGATGCCAGTTGGCATTAGCAAACCTAGTAGCATTGGAATGCTCTAACTGAGGTGTTACTAAAACTGGCAGCGGAGACATTTTAGCGCAGAACCTCAGTTTGTACTACCAAACAGAACGTGTTAGTCTTGTGTATTCTTGCAGACTAAATTGCCCATCAATGTGACTGTTGAAAGATTTTGGCTGGCAAGACTTTCATGATAACCTATAACAATGAGCCAAAAATAAACCAATATCATATGTTCCAACTTTCTGTAATTATTCCCAAAATGAGAGCTCATTTTGCCGCAGAGTCATACAATAAAAACAAATGTTTTAAATATGTAGTCCTTATCGTGTCAATTGTGTGCATTCATGCAGGCTGGGAATTTTTAGTCAACACTCAAGCATTCACTTCTATTATCTACTCAGATTCTTTGACTGCAAAGATGTACTATAGACAACAAATGCTCCAGCAACATCCCTTCCCAATGTCTATGGTATGATGAAGAAAAGATACAATGAAAAGAAAATTAAAATGTAAAAAAAAAAAAAAAAAATGCAATTAGAAACTTATACACAAAGGAAGAAACCTTGCAGATTAAGGTAAATCTGTCTGCTGTTAACTGGCCACCAGGTTGCTTCCAAGTGACGATATCGGCTCACTTTTCTTACAAGACGATATCTTTTCAATATCTCTAGAAAAAACACACGATGGCAACATGTGATATAATACAATCAGTCAAAATGCCAGATTGTTTACATAAACGGAGACAACTGTCTAAATCAGTTTATCTCTATCCCACATACTCAGACTGCCGCAGCAAATACGTTGCTATTTTAATCGATACGAGGTGTTACACATACACCATATAAAACAGTACTGGCATCTGGAGGGGGAAACAGGGAACCATTCAATCTGTTCACAGCAAGGATGGAACTAGCGCTGCAACTAACTCAATTATTTTTTTTTATAAAGGACTAATCAGACGATTATTTAAACGATTAACAGAATCTGATAAATGACACTTTTATCAATTACCTTCAAAATTTCACTTGAAGTTGTTCAAGGCATGTTGTAAGTAACAATGAAGACAAAATGGATGACTATTTCCTTCAAAAATAATATTTTATTACAGCTTCCTGTCTTAAAACAGTACAGTTGTGGACTACAGTTAAGTACATGGTTCTTACAGGTCTCAAGTTAAATTTAGAGTGCCTATGACGGCAAAAAGCATGTTTATTTCATATTTCACGCGGTATTTTATGCTCCTGAATGAAATGGACCGCTTGGATGTGTGTGGAAGCCATCGTTTTATTTATTCAATTTTTTTAATCCCGCACCATGGAAATGACTGACTTCCGGCTCCAGTCTCGGGTTCAGGACGAATGCGAATGTGACGTCACTCAGGTCAGCATCTCACAATACAACATTGCTTTATAGCATGCAGGTGGACTGCGGATTCGGCTGATTTTGTGGATTAATTCGTTTATTTTTCGCATCACACCAGCCAAAAGTGAATCTGTGAAGACAATCGGCAATCCTGCCGCTGTGTGACAAAATCTGGGGTAGTTTTGTGTGATTTTTTGTTTCGAAAGGCGAGAATAAGACTTGGAAAAGCCGCTCGGTTCGGGTTAGCATGTCGGCAAGCTGTCACGCCTCCTGGTTTGTTTACGCTCACTGAAGCCGGGGTAGGGAAATGACAAAAGCCGGACTAACCCCGGTGGCATATGATATAGTTTGGGAGGTGCAAGAAGTGGACAGTTTTGACCATTATGGAGGAATTTTGCCTGAATAAATGTATTTTTAATATTTCATATTCCATTTAGCACAAGACTGTTATTTGTAATGACCATACCTTTTATTTAGCAATTGGGGAAAAATACTTTGATAAAAAGAATATCCTGTAAAAATATTGGAGAGAGAGACTGAAACAATGACATTTTGCGGCTCTCTTCGTCGCATTTTCCTCGTTCTGAATAATTCCCCCTCAATGGGCTGAATTGTAAAATCAGAAGAAACCGTGAACCTGCTGACATCATCCTCCTGTTGGGCATGCTAGAGCCCTATAATGGTAGGTGTGGCTAAACGGCAGATTGAAAGACTAATTTCTCGTCATCTGTGCTTAGCCAAATTGTTGTATATAGTCGAATCGTCTCAAAATATGATTCTAATTCACATAATAATGCTATTTAAGACTCTTTTTATCCTGTCGTAGGCACTTTAAGGCATGTTGTAAGTAACAATGAAGACAAAGTGGATGACAATATTATTTATTACAGCTTCCTGACTTAAAACAGTACAGTTGTGGACTACAGTTAAGGTCTTACAGACTTTTAAGACCTAATTAAGACTATTTAAAAAAAAAAAAAAAAAAACTTAATAACTATTTCACAGCCATATCGACAAAAATTCACGGATTTCTTTTTTCTGTTTTTTGAATGTGGAATGTGTGCAGGATGTAAGGCTGGAGCGCTAGCAGCTAGTGTTAGCTGCTGTTGCTTAGCTTACATTAGCAGCTTGCTGGCTGGCTTTAGCTTCTGTCTTTCCGGGCTTGTGGGCAGTTGGCTAGCTTGAACAGGCAGATTGAAAAACGCTAGCAATGGAGGGAATGTTTCTTTCCTTCCATGTTGGTTATGTGCTTGGATGATTAAAAAAATTTTTTTTTTGCATACGATGCAAAAAGTCTCGAACACACTGCTATCCACTGGTTTGACCCAAAGGCGAAAGGATTGTTTACTCAACTACGCTTCGTTGAATTTACATTTCCCCATCATTCTAATATGAAATGTATGGCTAGGTGCGAAAATTTTTTTAACAAAATCTGCGTCTGTGTAGTGTGGAGCATGACACTTCATCAGCACTCCCATTTATGAATTTATGATCAAAACTTGCTCTCACTTGCCCTCCGGTTGTTGACCTGAGTAAAGCGCCACCTAGTGTGTATGTTTACTCACTCTGCATCGATCGTTTATCTAAAATCGACCCGTTTTGGCTTGATGTGCTGGGACCCAATCAGGTGTTAGTCGCACCCACTTTGAAGGGTGAGTTTGACGCATAAAATAAGTTTATGAAGTGCTGAATGTCCATGAAAGCAGTAATTAGTGAAATAACGACTTTTTAACATTAAATACACGAGTATTCTAAATAAATAATGACACATGTAATTAAACTTTTATTTAATTCCCATTTTAGTAATGATTTAAAGATGTATCCATCTATTTCATTCTGTCTCATTTGGTCCTCCATAGAGTTTGTCTTGACACATGTTAAAAGATACAACATCAAATGTTTTGAAATTGAATAAAGAAATAACTTGGTCGTGGCTATTCTATTCACCCATTGTAGACAGAACGAGATGTCGACTTAAAACAATAGAGAATCTAACCAAATGACGATATGGCAAACAATAAAGTTTGTGCTCTTCAGGGCCTTATTTATGAACACATTTCCTGACCAAGTTATATTCGTAAACCTGATTTTTTTTTGTGACTTATTCATTTTATTAAATTTTATTTGCTCATTTCAATTTACTAGTATATGGTACATTATTTTGTTATGCATTGAGTTTTACAAACGTGATGCAGTATTTATATTCAAAATTTTATGTTGCTATGTGTAATATTAGTTCCTACTTGCCTGCTGTGTTAGGGCTCTTTAAATTGAACACTCTAGAGGAGAATGCGTCTGAGATAAAGCTGAGTTGAGCACAGTCCTGCCGTTTAGTCATTTCATAGCAGAGGGGCAGCAGTCATTTTTAAAAACAAAAGTAACCCGACTGACCCACAGTCATACACTGTATGAAGGATGCCAAATCCTTTTTTTTTGGTTCATTATAAAACTCTTAAAAACGAGAAAGCTCATGAAAGATGTGCTCTTCTTCATTTTGTGCATGCGTGTCTGGGGGGGGCGGGATAAGAGCTGTATTCAAGTGGGAATTGTGAATCGTAGTCCGCTGGCAGGCGGGGCGGGGCTGGGCGGACCGGAGCGATGCTGGCCGAAGTCTGAGTATGTGGGCCTAGGCGATAAATGGCTTTAAATCAAGTCAGGTTCAAAAACAGTATCGCTACTTGTGATTTTAAAGACTATGGTAAATAATACTACTGTAATAACCCCATTCAAATGTTTCAGTTACTTATACTGCATACAGTGCTGGCCAAAAGTATTGGCACCCCTGCAATTCTGTCAGATAATGCTCAATTTCTCTCAGAAAATGATTGCAATTACAAATGCTTTTGTAGTAATATCTTCATTTATTTTGCTAACAATGAAAAAACAAAAAGAGAATGAAAAAAAAAAAAAAAATCATCATTTTACACAAAACTCCAAAAATTGGCCGCCCAAAAGTATTGGCACCCTTTGAAAAATCATGTGATGCTTCTATAATTTGTGTAGTTAACAGAACCTGTTACTTACCAATGGCACATAACAGGTGGTGGCAATAACTAAATCACACTTGCAGTCAGTTCAAATGGATTCAAGTTGACTCGATCTCTGTCCTGTGTCCTTGTGTGTACCACATTGAGCATGGAGAAAAGAAAAGACCAAAGAACTGTCTGAGGACTTGAGAAGCAAAATTGTGAGGAAGCATGGGCAACCTCAAAGTTACAAGTCCTTCTCCAAAGACCTGAATGTTCCTGTGTCTTACGTGCGCATTGTCATCAATAAGTGGCATGGCACTGTGGCTAACCTCCCTAGATGTGGATGGAAAAGAAAAAGTGACGAAAGATTGTGCGGATGGTGCATAAAGAACCTCGACTAACATCCAAACAAGTTCAAGCTGTCCAACAGTGTCAACCCGTACTATCCGTCGCCGTCTGAATGAAAAGGGACTCTATGATGGATACCCAGGAAGACCCCACTTCTGACCCAGAGACATAAAAAAGCCAGGCTGGAGTTTTAAACGTTTTAAAAGAATGTTCTCTGGTCAGATGAGACAAAAGTAGAGCTTTTTGGGAAAAGCATCAACACAGAGTTTACAGGAAAAAAAAACAGGCTTTCAAAGAAAAGAACACGGTCCCCACAAGAGGCGGGCGAAATTTCCGATTCTTAGATTATTCGCAATTCGGCCGTGGAAGATTTGAGAACGATTCACAAATATCCAAATTCCGATTATTGAATTATACCAGGTAAAGTGGAAGTAAAACACAGTCAGCGCGGTCTTTGGGACGCAATGAGGAACGGACCGAGAGTAAATATCATGTTCAACTCATGCCGCTAGATAAACAAAAAAACAATCATACCTGACTGCGGCTGACAGCCACTACAAACAACGCCCAGTTACTAGTTGCTACAAACATACGGCTACAGTAGATATCATATATTTGTAGAACTAGACGCAAAATGACAGACGACGTCATGTTAGAACATGTATTATTGAACAGAGATGCAAAACGACAGATTTTCCGGTGTAAGTAAACTGCCGCCATCTTAAAGCAGTAGACCTCTCTACAAGGCTCTTGTAGCGAACCGAATTAACTTTTTATCTAAAATACTCCTAAATCGGCAGAATCTTGTCTTGAATCTATCTTTAAATGATGAAATAGTTTTAAAACTTTGACAAAAGTAGACAGAAGGGAAATTATGGAATAACGGGAGCAATTTTAACAACTGTAACAGTTGATTCACAACATTAAATTAATTGAATGTAGTTTAAAGCTGCTGATACAGAATGGGGACTGGAGTTTTTTATTTACTGTTATTTTTGTATATTTGTTTACTATTATATGTTAACTTGATACTGAAATAGTAGTTTGGTTTAGCCAGAGAGGATTTTTGAACAAATGTACAAAACATTAAAAAAAAAAAAAAAAAAAAAAAATTTAAGGAGGGGGGTGCATCAATAATCGTTTTATAATCGAATCTGAGCCTCTGAATCGTAATCGTAATCGAATCGTTAGGTGCCCAAAGATTCCCAGCTCTAGTCCCCACAGCCAAATATGGCGGAGGTTCCCTGATGTTTTGGGGTTGCTTCGCTCCCTCTGGCACTGGACTCCTTGACCGTGTGCATGGCATTATGAAGTCTGAAGAGTAGCAACAAATTTCGCAGCATAATGTAGGGCCCAGTGTGAGAAACCTGGGTCTCCCTCAGAGGTCATGGGTCTTCCAGCAGGAAATGACCCAAAACACACTTCAAAAAGCACCAGAAAATGGTTTGAGAGAAAGCACTGGAGACTTCTAAAGTGGCCAGCAATGAGTCCAGACTTGAATCCATTCGAACACCTGTGGAGAGATCTGAAAATGGCAGTTTGGAGAAGGCACCCTTCAAATCTCAGAGACCTGGAGCAGTTGGCCAAAGAAGAATGGTCTAAAATTCCAGCAGAGCATTGTAAATAACTCATTGATGGATACCGGAAGCAGTTGTTCGCAGTTATTTTGTCTAAAGGTTGTGCCACCAAGTATTAGGCTGAGGGTGCCAATACTTTTGTCCAGCCAATTTTTGGAGTTTTGTGTCATGATAATGATTTATATGTTTTTTTCGTTGTCTTGTTTTTTCATTGCAAGCAAAATAAATGAAGATATTACTACCAAAGGATTTGTAATTGCAGTCATTTTCTGGGAGAAATTGAGCATTATCTGACAGAATTGCAGGGGTGCCAATACTTTTGGCCAGCACTGTATATACACTAGTACACATACAGTATATAGTGAAAAAAAAATTACTTTTTGAAGCTGTAATTCTTCCACAGGCTGCTAATAGTGGCTTGGGAACCAGGGTTGTTCTCGTTGTTTTGGGAGGATTTCTTCCTTAATCCACTGGCACGAGCTGGGCCCAATGCTTGCACCTTTGTGACTTTAGCCAGAATATTGTGCTTAGGCTTTGCTAGACCTGCAACCTGTGGGCAATAAAATGGAAAGAAAGAAATTATATGCTGTCAAATCACAAAATAAATCAACTCCCACCATAGACTTCATAATGATATTGATGGGTCAGATTCGACCTTTCAGTGTGCCACGCCTTCAAGTTGGAGGCCATCCCACCATCCACTTCATTTATTAGCAGTCGGTTACATGCAGTGATCCAACGGCGGATTTATGTTGAAAAAGTACGAAAGCTGCACCGCATACAAACAGGGAGGATCGTCTCAGGAGTGATTTGTTCGAGGATTCAAGGTAATTATTCTATTTTTCGTACCATGCATGCATTTTGAAACATTGTGAAAAACAATCAATGGAAGGAATTAGCCGCTACAGCATTGGCATTATACTTCGCAATATTTACGTAAAATAAACGCTAACTGCACCTTTTCTTCTCTTTTAACCAAGAATTGAGACTCTTTTACGTCCATACCTATAAAGAATTCAGGGAATCAAGCAATTATTCACAAGAATTTTCAATGGAAAAAGCTCTTTGTTTACATATGGCGGCCGCTAATTTCCTTACTGACTAGCCTCATAGTACGTAAAATAAATGCTACTTGCATGATTTTTTTTTGCTTTTAACCAAGAATCGAGACTGTTTTACGTGCATATCTATAAAGAATTTTCACCGGAAAAGTTATGTTTACATATGCCGGCCTCCACATTTACTGACTAACATCGTACTTCGACTTATTTACGTAAAAATACAGGCTACCTGCAGTAGTATTCAGGGATTTAAGCATTTATTCACAAGAATTTTACACGAAAAAAGCTCTTTGTGATTACACTCTGTCAGCTTTGACGGCCACGCCAGCAATGCAGGCCCCCTATTAATCGGCCTGCGCCCAGTGTCCCGTGAATATCATTATGAAGTCTATGCTCCTACTTATGTAATGGAACTGTATTTTGGTACAAAAATTGAAAGGTACAAATAAAGGACATATGTTGCTCCAAAGCATATTTTTTCTTTCAAGTGGAAATATTTCACAATATTTCCCAAAACCACATGATTTTGTTCGTTTCTATGATATAGTCGGGATGTCCCGATCGCCTATGTTTGCACCTGAGCCAGAGTCATCTCATTTTGAGAATCTGCCGATACAGAGTCCTGATCCAATACTTGGGGAGGAGGGGGGTCTTTTATATATATATACTGTATATATTAGGGCTGCAGCTATCGAATATTTTAGTAATCGAGTAATCGACTGAAAATTCTATCAATTAATCGAGTAATCGGATAAGGTAAAGAGCAATTATACATATAGATGGTAAAACAAGACATTTCATGTAATATTGAACAGTTTTCAGTCAATCAATGTCTTTATTTTCGATGTACATTGTTGAAAACAGCCAACAATTTCATCTCAAATGTGACTAAAAAAAAAAAAAAAAAAGACTAATTCACTGCTTTCACTCCAAAAACTTTTAGATCTTATAAAAAAAAAAAAATATATATATATATATATATATATATATATATATATATATATTTCTTACCTAAAAATGTCATTATGCTTGATAACACACATGACTTAAAAGTTAGGTTTTTTTCCTACGTGTTTCAATTGAATTCCACTTGTGTCAAGCTATAAGTTCTAGTCAAGTTTTAAGTTAGTCTAAATTGTAAGTCCTGATAGGATTTTGAGTTTTTGCAGTGTTCAAAATAAATGCTGTGCTGTATTGGAGCATATTAGGCACCAGTGCTACTTGGTGTTTTATCCAGCACTGACTACTGAGCTAAAATTGACAGCATTATTATGTTTTTATTTTACACCCTAATCACTCTACAGCGCTGTTTTCACAGATTAAATAAAGCCCGTATGTAAGAGTTAGCCACGAATCGACAGTGGTCATAATGTATAGAAACCTAGCCCTCCGCAGGGATAACGTTACGTGAGCGAGTGAAAGTAACGTTTATCTTATTTATGAGCGCCGAGAAGTGTACTGCTTTAAGATGGCGGCTGTTTTATTAACGCCGCAGAGTCGGTCATTTCGCATCTAGTACATGTGATATCTATGACACGCATCAGACGCTACCTGCTAGGCTGCTACCACCGTAGCAACGTCGGCGCAGTTTGTAACGGCTGTAGTGAGGTATTCTTTTTATTGCTTCTTCGTCTACGCACGTGACGTCAGCGCGTTGTCCCGCATTAAAAGTAGTCCGTGCAAAACGTGATGCTTAGAGCAGGCAAAATTAAACGATTCCTGGAGGTGAATAAAATTATTCGGATCAGTTTTTAAACTAGAGTTACTCGAGTTCCTCAAGTATTCATTTCAGCTCTAGTATGTATATATATTAGGGCTGTCAAACGATTAAAATTTTTTAATCGAGTTAATTACAGCTTACAAATTAATTAATCGTAATTAATCGCAATTCAAACCATCTCTAAAATATGCCATATTTTTCTGTAAATTATTGTTGGAATGGAAAGATAAGACACACGATGGATATATACATACTGTACATAAGTACTGTCTTTGTTTATTGTAACAATAAATCCACAAATGGCATTAACATTCTTTCTGTTAAAGTTATCCACGGATAGAAAGACTTGTAGTTCTTAAACGATAAATGTTATATTTACAAGTTATAGTAATTTTATATTAAAACCCCTCTTCATGTTTTTGTTTTAATAAAATTTTCAATCAAAAATAGAGTGGTGGTGGAGGAGAAGGAGGAGAAGGAGAAGGAGAAGGCGCGGTCCAAAGAACGCCTGTGTCCACTCGCCTCTACTGTATAACATATATCTGTACATATCTTGCCCAAAATACAACAAGAGACAGATAATTGCCACTAAAAGAAAGAAAACTTACCCAAATATGTGTGGAGCACAAATAGCAATTTGCATTGCATTGTGAATACAGCATAAATGTCTCACAACTACTAATTCTCCCACGTTTAGAAGAAATAACACTGGTACTGTCGCACTTGTCGCTGCGACAGTGCAGTAAAGCTGCGTGTGCTAAATCTGTTGGCCCTCTGGGGGGCCCCTGCTGGCTGGGGACCCTAGGCAATTGCCTGGTTTGCCTAATGGGACGCGACACCTCTGCTTATAACTCTCGCTTAATTTTATTTTTGCATCCCTCTGCCATCTTGACATGGGAAGACAACATAAAGAAATGGCTGAGGGTGACCACAAGTAAAATGTTATTGTACTTTATTGACTCAGTCTATTGCGGTGGATGGAAACACCATAAGGAAGCTCCGAGGCATTCCAGTACCTGCGCATCCACAAAGTTGGATGTGTCCTCACACACGAACACAGGAATTTTGTCATCAAGAAAGCGGATGTGGAACCAAACCAGTGCCTTATTGCACCGTACCACAAAGCACGGGTGCTGGTAACAAAGGAGGGAGACCTTGAAACTGCAGGCTGTACATATATCACGGGTCCCGGGCGTTCGTGTAGTCATGCTGCCGCTGTGTTACGGAAGGTATGTTCTCTAAAAATACGAAACCTGAAATCTGGCGCATGAAACGACTTGCTGTCTTTGCTATTGATATTACGATGACGATTGTAATTATGAAGTTTAACAATTTTTTTACTAAAACTACTGCTGCTACCGTCTCTACAACAACACAACCAAAGTTGCGGGAAAGAATGTTCTTCGATGGGTTTCTTATCAACGAAGTGATAAGAACAAACATATAATCTTTAATCATCAATTTAAATGTGGAGCCTTTAAGTTTAGGAAAGCAATCCACATTCTTGAAATATTGTCTGCTTGTTTCGGATGTAAGGCGTATGGCGGGGAACATCCACAGTGGTGCTTTGTAGCTGGTCGTGATAGAAACATTCCCCTTCAAACCACATTTAGGCGCTTCCAGGAGTTCCAGGACTCTCGTTTGCGTTGTGCTATATCCATTTTTGGAGAATCACTGGGTTCCTTTGATTTGATGTTAACTTGGTCAACACAATGCCAACTTCAACCGCAACTCATGATGTTTTGTCTAAACCGGACATTCGGAGCAGAAATTTTCCAAGATGGCGCCACCCATGTTTCGCTCAGGAAACTTGTCTATAGTTAATTCGTGATTGATCGCAGTTTGTTATAATTTTTTTTTAATGAAAAAATTATTATATATTTGAAGTTTTAAATACACCTATTAGCACAGGAGTTCACCAAAGTGCTTACCTTACATCACTGGTGTCAAACTGACTCCATAAAGGGCCAAGTGGGAGCAGGTTTTCTTTCCAACCAATGAAGAGGACACCTTTTGACCAATCTGATTTCTTACATGGGTAATCAGTTAAACTTTGTCAGGTGCTGCTTGTTTCAACAGAAAATTCATTGGTTAAACTGTTTGCGTGGTATCGATTGGAACAAAATCCAGCACCCTCTTGGCCCTTTGTGGAATTGGTTTGACAACTATGCCTTACATCAGGGGTGCCTAAGTCCGGTCCTCGAGGGCCCCTATCTAGCTTGTTTTCCGTGTCTCCCTACTCCAACACACCTAAATCAAATCATCAGGATCGTTATCAGGCTCCTGCAGAGCTTGCTGATGAGCTGATCATTTGATTCAGGTGCGTTGAAGGAGTTGGAAACATGGAAAACAAGCTGGATAGGGGCTCTCAAGGACCGGACTTGCCCCACATCATTCAAATTTAAGCCTCATTAGAAACAAGAGCTGGGCAACTTTACGCTTGTAAAGATGAATTAAACTTCCATATTCCCCAAATAATTTCAAATAAAAGAGCGGCATGGAGGAGGAGTGGTCAGCACCTCCGCTCACAGTTCTGAGATCAAGGGTCCAAACCCGGGTCCTGCTTTTCCATTTTATTTTATGTAAAATCTATCACACTTGTATTTTTTAATTAAATTTAAAAAAATGGAATAAAATGATTGAACTCATCAAAACGATTTTCCTCCAAAGCATTTATATAGTTCATCCGTGGATTTTAGGAGGGTTTGGGCCAGTCAATCCAACTCAGAGTGCCCAATTTGGGGTTAATCCTAGAGATGTGAGGAAAATAAATTGATGCCGAAAACCATCGGCTGAAAAAAGCTAAAAATGCATTATCGGTTTTGAAGAGTGAAAATTAACCACCGAATAGTGTGAAGAACCTTAGTCCTCTTGTGATGACGGAATCAAAACACGGCAAGAAGCAACACGCTGGCTGACGCCATCTCGCTAACACTACTGCCTTACGTTCAACATGTCCGCAGTTTGCAAGTATTCTGAGTTATCAAAGAAATACTGTATCATAGACTTCATAATATTTGACATGACAGATTAGCCATTCACTGCGTCACGCCTTCCCGTAGGCGGCAGCCTCTCAGTCCATGGAGATGCAAAACACGCTTGACTGTGGACACTGACACCTGTGTTCCAGCAGCTTCTAATTCTTGGCAGATCTGCTTTTTGGTGATTCTCGGTTGAATCTTCACCCTCCTGACCAATTTTCTCTTAGCAGCAGGTGATAGCTTGCGTTTTCTTCCTGATCGTGGCAGTGACAAAACAGTGCCATGCACTTTATACTTACAAACAATTGTTTGCACTGTTGCTCATGGGACCTGCAGCTGCTTTGAAATGGCTCCAAGTGACTTTCCTGACTTGTTCAAGTCAATGATTGTTCAAGTCAATAATCACTCACAAGAAATTGCTAATTCGTGTTGCTGTATGTATATTTTTGACCCAGCAGATTTGATCACTTTTTCTGTTAACCCATAATAAAGTCATAAAAGAACCAAACTTCATGAATGTTTTTTGTGACAAAGAAGTATCTGTTCCAATCACTCTATCGGAGAAAAATCAGAGTTGTAGAAATAACTGGAAACTCAAGAGAGCCATGAAATTATGTTCTTCACAAGTGTATGTAAACTTTTGACCACAACTGTAACTGCTACCTGCACATTTTTTTCTGATTTTAAGAATCAAGAGTTTTTATGTCCGTATCTATAAAGAATTCAGGGATGTAAGCATTTATTCACAAGAATTTTCAGCGGAAAAAGCTCTTTGTTGTAGTAAAGGGGCCGCCACAGTTCCAGCACATTCGGCATATTTACTTAAAATAAATACTAACTGCCCGGTTTTTTTCTTCTTTTTTTCTTTTGTTTTACATATATATATATATATATACACAACGTATATAATAAATACAGGGATTTAAGCATTTATTCACAAGAATTTTCAACAGAAAAAACTGTCTTTGTGTTTCCACTCGGTCAGCTTTGACGGCCACGCCAACAATGCTGGGTACTACGCCAGCCTTGAGCTCCCCGAGGGCACCTGGTCCTACACCAGTGGTTCTTAACCTGGGTTCGATTGAACCCCAGGGGTTCGATGAGTAAGTCTAAGGGGTTCGGTGAAGGCAAAGAAACACAGAGCCCTATTTTTGTACGCTGATTAAATCTGGGAAAATGGACTTATTAGACCAGGTTTTGGACTTGTTTGCTCCCAATTTAAATTTCTTTTAACTGCTAGTCCTCGAATTGATAGGAGGAGGAACTGGTTTGCTCAGTGGAAGGTTTACTCGCACTTGCTATGAGGGAATACAACAGACCAATGGGCAGCATTGTCTCAAATTTTGAACTGTTTATAAAATGTCAAAATGAGAAGAATTTTGCACGGGAATTTGCTGAATTATTACCTTGCTAGCTTAGATATATTGGTTTTATTTATTTTTGTCTAATTCCGAAGGGTTCAGTGAATCCACATGTGAAGCTTTTGGGGTTCGGTACCTTTAGTAAGGTTATGAACCATTGTCCTACACAAACCCCTACGCCGACGGCAACAAGCAGATATTCGTCTACTTAGACCCTGTGCACCTCTGGAAGACAGCAGCTTCCACTACAATGGCTGCATGGTGCTGTGAGTAAGTGGTCAGCATTATTCACTTTATTAAAAACATTAATCAAAACGCCTAGCTTTCTAAAACAAACATGTTTTTTTAGGAGCCTGAGAGGATGATGACGGCCCGATTCTCGAGCCTGAAGGTGCTGGCTAGGTGGGAGAACTACAAGTTCACCAGAAGGTGCTGGCGCGCTCTTCGATCGTGAAGCAGTCGGGCTTATCATGGTGGTCATCAACCAAAGACGGTTGCCGGGCTGAGGCTCCTCGCCATGACCACGGTCAAGCAGGAACACAGGGACACGGCCTGGAGATGTTCCAGAGGACAAGGGAGAGCTGGATACGGGCCGGGCGATCTTCAAGCGGCCATCTCTCCCATGGCCCACATGGCGTCTTTCGGAATGTCGCTGTGGGACTCCTTGATGTGCAGGAAGCACAAGAGCACTTGCTGGAGTTCCTGACGGTCCCTCTTCAACTGTTTCGGTGCGAACTACTCCAAGGATTTGACTTCAGAAACGAGGAAGAACAAGGCCTTGGAGTGGCCGACCGGCAGGAAAAGGAGCAGAGTCCAGGGGGGCAGAAAGGAGACGGCGAAGAACAGGGACTTGTACAAGTCGAGGTAGCTGATCGGAAAACGCAAGGCATAGAAATAGGCTATGTGATTGTTGAAAGACAAGGCTCACATCCTGGCAACACAACATCGATTATTTGACTGCCTGAATTATAAGACTATGTCATACACATTTTATATTTATGTTTATTTAGATTTCATACTTTATACTGAAAACTTGCAGTAAATATTTTTTTTTTTTTAAATGCTATTTCTGGCAAAAACTTAGACGTTGAATATTGCTATTATCGCTGCATTTGGTGATTTTTGTGTATCTAGTGTAAAATTTGATAATTCTATAGCCATTTTAAGTTTTGGTATACTTATATAAAAAAATAATTAATCGGGATTTTATAAGGGAACGACTGAATTTTTTGATGCCACTGCTCATGGAGACTCATATATGACTAAGGTAGGTGCCTGTTTTGTTTTTAGGTTGGGAGCAGCTTTGGTTTCGAAAATATTTATAATAATATATAATAATAATAATATAAATAATATATACCAATAATAATAATATAAATAATATATACCAATTTCAACTTTTTGAAAATAGGCACCCTACGGATCCGCCCTGCGCCCCATGTCATGTCAATTGTTATGAAGTCTAGGACTGTATATGAATTATTAAATGAAGGAAAATTAAATATGCTTCATTGCTCATTCTAAAATGGCTTTCCATTGATGTCGCGCTTCACATCGAGTGCAGTCTCTTTGAACGTATGCGTGAGCAGTTTGGACTTTGAAGTTTAATCAAGCGAACAGTACACAGTGGGGTTGGCAGTGTATCAAATACTTGTTCTCCCCACTGTATAAATAGTATTTAATTGTATTTGCTGCAGTTTAGTACAATACTTGTACGTGGAACGACCACTTCCTCTTTTTGTCACATTTTTTCCCGCGACTTCCAAACCCCTTCTGCCGGTCGCCGGCAGACTTGGCCCACTCGCCTGGCTTTCAATCGATTTCACTTGTTGTACGAATTGTGCCGCTAGAGGTGAAATTCTCTGACCGGCGCAAGACTGGCGAGAGCGAAAGCATTTGCCAAGAATGATTTCATGAATCCATAAAGTCGGAGCTTCGAAGACGATCAGACACCATCACTACTATACACTAGAAACTGCAATTTCTGGACAAATTACACCTGGGTCTTTCCTGTGTGGAGATACAGATCTTAGCCCCGCCCAGGTTGGTTTGTGTATCAGGTCATTTGGGAACACTACTATATATATATATATATATATATACTATATATACAGTATATTACAGTATCATAATTATAATGATTATTAAATGCCAATCAGATTTTTTATAAAGGGTGTCATTTTAAAGCTATTCTTTGCATAGAATCTGAATTCTGAAGTACGTGAGATTTACTCCAAAAATCATTATTTATATGTTGAACAAGACGTGCTTTTATTTTGAAATGTTCACCGGAAGTCGATTTGTTAAACCGCTAACCGTAAGCTTTACACGCAGCAAAAAAGTGCACTTTTCGTCATTTCATGTGGTGTCAGTAATAGATTTTTTTTTTTTTTTTTTTTCTTTTGAATTGTTGTTAACCAGCGATTTTTCATTTTTTGAAGTGTCACCTTTTAACCGCAAGTTTGCATTTTGGAGAAGAATTCCAATGTTGTATAGCATGCTAAAGTGGTTAGTGGGTTGTCTAATGTCTTTTTTCTCCATTAGCCTCAATGTAGCAATGCTAACGTTTATAGCGTTTAATATACTAAGCTGCACACAGACTACTTTTCATTGTGTCAAAGTGTCATTTTGTGAGTGTTGTCCCATGAAAAGATATACTTAAATATTTGCAGAAATGCGAGGGGTGTACTCACTTTTGTGATACACTGTAGATGCATTTCCTTATTTTGTATGTCTGAACTTTAATTCTACGTCGTGTTGATGACCAATTAATATCTGTGAAAGGAACTTGAATCTCATATGCCATCAACACGCACGTGTACACGCACACACAAATGTATGTACGCACGTGGCGATTAAACGCAGCCGTGAAAATTACCGCCCTCATTTATATTACAAATACCGTGCAATAAACGGACTTTTTGCATATTGCAACAGGCTTAGCAACTTCAATAAAAAAATGTCGTTAGTTAGATGGATTTACGATCTGCCAGCTTGTTGTATCCTGTCGTCTTCCAAAATTACAACTGGGTGATGGCTCTTTAGGTGTTCATTAACGGCCGATGTGCAACTAAGCTTGGCATTGAAGAGACAGGACAACAGTGTACCCTCCTTTGTTTCATTGAAATAAGTCAATGTTTTGGCCTCTCTGGTGTGCTTTTTTGGCTTTGTGCCGCTTTCCCTGCTTGCATAGCTAGCGTCCGCCATTCTCAACTTTCCACGCATATATTTGTTTTAACCCTTCATTAACCGTTGACAGGATGTTGTGCTCGTCGACGCATTTACATCATCGATGACGTCAACTAGTCGGGACAGCACTAATATATAAATAAAAATATATACATTTTCTTTCAAATGGGTCCCCACAAACAGTTAACTTGGATATCAAGATATCAATTAAGGGGTCGCAAAATACTGTCTTGTGGGCCTCAACTGACCCTCGGGCCGCAGACTTTCAGAATTCAAAAGAAATAGATAAAGGTATTATAATTTCTTCGAGTGTTTTGGTTGTCAACTCTGATTTCATTTTGGTGAAAATTTTCAAAATGGACTTTTCATCAATTACGTTACAAAAACACCTCTTATCGAGTCAAAGTTCCATGATCAAGAAATAAGCATTGCAAAGTGTTTTTAATCAACCGCATTTTGTGCTAATAACAAGAATAGATGGGTGTTAACTTACATGTGTGGGATGAAAAGAGTTGGGTCCAGATGTTTCGTCTTTGTTTAAGGAAACAAGGGAAGGCTGAGATTGAGAAAAGTAGGTGCTGTCCTGGTTTGGAGGAGAGTCCATAAAGTTGTCGTCCATTTTTAGGTTACTGTCAATGGAGGACTTGGCAGACTTCTTATACTGAAACTTCCGCAAGGCATCATGGCCTGAAGTGGACTTGAGTGTCTGTGATCTATCGATAAAGGGCGAATTGGCTGACCAGTTAAATAGTTTCAGACCACGACTGACTGAATTGGAGGAAGTGTCATTTGAAGAAACAGGCGGACTGGGTGTTTTCACCGAAGGGACTTCTGGGCCTTCAGAGCCTGAGTTGTTGTGGTCGGAGTCCAATGTGCGCTCAACAGGGCTTGTAGCTTTGGGCTCCCCACTATAAACGAAACCCACCTGAGCAGATTCCTTTATAATGCTGGCAGTTGAACTGGAATTGCTAAAGAATCTACATGGGAAAGAAAGACAGATTTAATCTCGCTGCATGCTTGTGCAAAGATCGAAATCCCGACTGTTAAGAAGATTGGCTGAACAGCAGAATCCTTTCTACTTTATGGGAAAGAACTAACTTTAGCAGTTTGATTAAAGTCCAAAAACAAAGGTGTCAAACATATTTTCGTCGCAGGCAACATCAGGTGGCCAGTTCCTGGAAATACTTTTTTTCCCCTCTTCCACTATTAGACTTCAGAAAAATAAAATTCTGTGTTTTTTCAGTTTTATTCTTTCCACTGGGATGCACATGATAAAGGTGTTGTCCTTCCCCTTCACATCTATTCAAAATTTATTATTTAACCCATTCACTGCCAGGCCAGGTCACAAAGTATGTGTGGTTGGAGTTAGTAACCTATAAACACCTATTGACGGCAATAGACGTCTACGCCATTTTAATTAGGAAGGGCTAAAAGTGATCATTTTGTCGCTTCCCAGTTGAAATGCATATTGCCGTCACTGGCACCCAAAGAGTTAAGCTATATGGGACCTCAAGAGATTTTTAATAAAAAAAAAAAAAAAATCTCAGTGCAAAATACACACTGGCAACACTTATTTTAATCTATGTCTTAATTCTTTTTTTTCTAAATTCTAACATTAAAAAATAGTTTTGTTTAATTCATTGTATTTGGTGTAGGATTATTTGTTTTTTATGACTCATGGCTTTTTAATGTGTTTTTTAAATTCATTTTTACTTATTACCATTTTAATATATTTTTACCAAAATATATCCTTCAATTAAGTAATTAATTTTATTTAAAAATATTTCTATATTTTTTCATTGCCCATCGTAAAATACATGCAGGAAGCACTAATACTAGAACTGGATGTCAAAATATTGTCCTAGGAAGCGCAATTGGTCCCTGGATTTGAGAACTTTGTCTCTATGAATGTAATAAAAACATGTAATTAAAAAAAAAAACGTAATTGGTGCATAAAAGGGACCAGAGGTGTCAAACATCTAGGCAATTAGATCTCAACTTGTATATTTTTGGCTTAATAAGGTATACATTCTGTATGAATGAACTAAAATGGGCCCCATCAGGCAGAACATCCCCGCAGACCGGATTTGAGCCCATGGCGGATCACTAGTCAAGGCTTGCACACCTGCTGCTTATGACCTGGCCTTGGTCCTGGATATCCTGGTTCCTCCTCTGCAAGAGTGTGGCAAAGCGGTTGCGCGGCCGCTGCTGACCGATTGGTATCGACGTTTCTGGCTCTGGGTCGGATTTGGATCGTTTCACACCACAGGAGTACTGCTGCAGAACATCCTGGTCTGATAGACTGCTATCTGTGGAAGGGAGAAGCAGGTACTAATGTAGTTTGAGTGGATATTTAGCAGTCATATCCTTTCATTTTTACCCACTTATGATGTAGAGGAGTCAAACTCAAGACCCGGGGGCCGTGTCCCACCCACGATCTCATTTTGCGTGGCCGCAAAGGGAAATCATGTGTGTGAAATTCATGTTTCAAATTAAATTTAAAAACAATTTATATAGTCCTACTTGGAAATTTAAAGGCAGTCTGTGTCTGTTGTTATGAGGTTGCCGTCAGAGTCTTTAACCAGGGCTGACTTGATGTGGGGACCATGGTGAGCTTGGCAGAGTAGATTGTAAACGCGGCTCATGTTGTTTTTGTTGGCTGCGGACTCTAGGTCTTCAGCCTCGGGTTGCCAGAACCTCTCCTGGAGACAGACTGCCTTCAACGCTGGAAAGAGCACTTCCGCCTCTCAATGCAGCACAACATCACCCTGGTTCCCCCCACCACCCCAACTGTTGCAGCCACAACCTCCAACCATGCCTGTAACACGGACCTCATAACACCAGAGGAGGTCAGAGCCACTCTACAAAAACTGAACAACAGGAAAGCCCCTGGCATTTGCTCCATAACCGCCAACATGATAAAGTCAAGCGGGGATGCCATTGTCGAGTGGCTGACGCACATCTTTAACAAGGTGTGGGAAACAGACGAGCTCCCCAGCGACTGGACCAAAGGGGTCATCCTGCCCTTCAGGAACAACAGAGGCATCACTCTGCTCTCCATTCCCGGAAAGCTCTTGTTGACCCGTGCTCTCCCAGCGATTAGAAGTGGCCGCCGCCCCCAGCAGGCTGGCTTCATGCCTAACTGCTCCACATCAGATCACATCTCCGCTGTCCGTCTGCTCATTGGGAAAGTCAATGAATTCTGAAAAGACCAGCATCTTTACAGTGGATTCCTAGACCTCAAAGCCGCATTTGATACAGTTCATTCATCACTATGGAGTATCCTACAATCCCTTGGCGCACCCCCGAAAATCACCACCCTCTTCAGGCTGCTTTACAGCAACACACAGAGTTGTGTCCGCGTCAACGGCCGTGACTGAGTGGTCTCCCATCTCCAGCGGTGTCTGCCAAGGATGCGTAGCTGTTCCAGACCTGTTTAATTGTGTAATTGACCACCTAATGTGCAGGGTCTGTGAGCAAGTACAAAGAGTGTCCCTTGGCAACTACCAAGTGACCGACCTGGAGTACGCTGACGACACCATCTTGCTCAGCACCTTTTACAACCAGCTGAGGGACGCTCTGAGTACATACAGTGAAGAGGCAGAAAAGCTTGGTTTCCACATGAGCTGGACCAAGACCAAATTTATGCATGTCGGTGAGGGACCTGGTCCACCACCACCATCCTGCTTGGTGATGACACCGTAGAGCAGGGGTAGCAAACTCCCGTCCTCGAGGGCCCCTATCCGGCTTGTTATCCATGTCTCCCGCCGCTAAAACACCTGAATCAAATGATCAGCTCATCAGTAAGCTCTGCAAGAGCCTGATAACGATCCTGATTTTTTGAGTCAAGTGTGCTGGAGAAGGGAGACATGGAAAACAAGCTGGATAGGGGCCCTCGAGGACCGACGTTGGCTACCTCTGCCATAGCGCCTGTGAATAGCTTTGTTTATCTTGGGTCCACGGTGACCGATAACAGGGATCTTAAATCAGAGGTTCTCCGCCAGAGAGCCCAGGCAGCCTCTGCTCTGCAGTCTCTCTGGAAACCACTCTGGCGACACCAAGCCATCTCACAGAAGACGAAGCTCCGAATTTACAACACCGCCGTATGCTATAATCTCCTCTATGGCTCTGAAACATGGCCCTTAAACAAGACCTTGGCCGCAAGAATAGACTGCTTTGACAGCAGGGCTCTCAGGACCATCGAGAACATCAGGTGGCCCCTGCAAATCTCCAACGAAACCCTGCGAGCCCGGACAAACCAGCCAAGAGCCTCCCGCCTGGCCGCACAGTACCGCATCCGCTGGCTTGGCCATGTTCTCAGTCTTCCTCCTGACGACAAGACAAGGGCCATCCTGGAGTTTGACCCAAAGGCTGCCGGCTGGAGACGACGACCACGAAGAGAGCCCCGCACTCGATGGATTAACACCATCGCGGACGACCTCCAACAACACCTTGAAGGATGCAAATGTGCTGGCTCAAGACAGCCAGTACTGGAGGGGCATAGCTCACCTGGTCAGCTCTACGCAATGGGACGGGAAACCAGCTCCAACGCAAGAGCCATGATGATGATAGTGATACTTGGAAATTTAAAAATAAAGTCCCCCCCCGCCATTTTTTTTTAAATGAAAGAAAAAGAAAATTAAGCAACAATTTTTACTGTTTTTCCCCTTATAAGAAAAAGTAAGCGAATACAAATAAAAATAAATGGAATATTTACTGAATTCTGCCATATATTTTAATTAAAAAATATATAAGTACAAAATGATAAGATAATATTTAACCCTTCAATTGTATGCCTGAATTGATTTGCAAAAAAATGACAAATAAATTAACTTTGAATTACAGGGTTTCTGCAGGTATCAGCAATATTCATTTGCTGCTTTTTAATGCCACTTTAAACTAATTTAACGCCCACGCAGATAGTTTCAAACACACAAATTGTAAGCGTTTAACATGGAATATTTTTAATCGTTGAAAATACAAATGCAACTTTAATGTGACAAATAGCTTGATGCAACTTCTGTTTCAGTGAGAACACAAAGCTCAGGAAGGCCATGCATGCCATGCATGCATGGAGGAGAGTGAGTAGAGGAACACTAGCAGCTAATCAGTATTAATTTCAGCCCTAAAATTAGCAACCGGTACATAAGAGTGAGTCCTTGGTTCAAGATAGCATAACTCCTATAGGAAGCAAAACTGAGAAGCAAAAACACCCAACTTGTCCAACTCCCAAAATCCAATACAGATATCAAGCAGATACAGATACATATAGAAATACTGGCAGGCGAATGGTACAGACTCGTCCAGACAATGTATTGTCAATGAGTTATGCATTTTGCCGGGCTTTTGCATGTATTTGTGCATTTTATTACTTTTCTAAGAGACTATTTCTTACTGGTAATGCAGTACAGTAATCCCTCATTTTCCCCCTGATAATGGGGACCAGAACCCCCTTTGAAAAATTAAAAAACACTAGTTTTGTAGTCTACTTTGGGCGCTCTCAAAGCTCGTAAAAATGCTGAAAAGTCCCGCTAAAAATGAGGTCTTGTTGAAATCCTAGGGTAAGACTAGATAAAACAAGGTAAAAGGCTTGGCGAGACTACGATGTGCACAGCCGATGAGCTCACGTGATAAAGCCACTATTATTGGCGGTCTAGTTTTTCAATCACTATAGAGGAGGTCCAGACTGTGTGCAGTCAATCAGCTAACGGAATAAAGCCACTCTTATTTGCGGTCTCTTCGTGTCGGTCATAGATGGAGCGGCGTTTATGGTGGTCATTGGTTATTTCATGTGTCAATCTTGCGGCAGGAACCAAGCACGCACCTCGGATGTTTGCCCGTGGTTATGTACAAAACCCCTGAGTCATGTACAGTATGTTTTGCGGCGAAATATTCTCTTGCGCCTCAAAATGAAACGATGCAATTTTTTTTCCATTTAAATTATTTTTGAATAGTTTTTAAAACCCTATGAATAACTAAAACTACAAATTTTTAAGCGCAAATTATCGAGAAATCTCTGTAGTTATATGTAATGAGTTTATATTTAATTATTTTTCAATCATTTATTGCTCATATCATTTTTGCACCATGAATGCAAATGGTTTGCTCACAAAACAAATCCTAAGCGTCTTAGTTCGGAGACATCAACTGATCAATAAACTGCTGTGCTTAGCTGTAACCAGCCCTTCACAAAGGCAAAAGCCTTCTACATTCACATTGACATAGGCAACATACATGTTGGCCCAAAACTGATCATGAAAAACCAATGTCGATAGGCATGTGTCGGTTAACGGTTTCATAGTTTACCGTTGCATAAAAACGTCACAGTTTCAAAACCTCTAAAATTTTCCGTCATAACGTAGTGCGGTATTAGCTACTTTTTATGTCCCAAAAATGCAGCAAAAAATCTGTTGCTTGGTGCGGCCGCGCTCACCCCTCCCCTTCCGGTTTTTGCTCTGTCCTGTGCTGTATAATATTCACAATGGCTTAAGGTGTTGAAACTACATAAAAAAAAAATCACTAATATGGGAGTACTTTGGCTACCGAAAAGAAACACATGGCCGCAGTTTAGAGGAGGAAGGACACCAGGACCTCCAAAATGATTTCACATTTACGAGAGCATTATCCGTCACTTTACACGCAATATAAGGTCAGTAGACGTTGTCATGAACATTTCCCACTAGCTACGAGAGTTCACTCCAGCGTGTTTAGTGTGTCTAGCGATGATAAAACAAATCCTAAGATGTAAGCTTCTTAACAAGGCAGATAACGTGGCTAGTTAGCATGCCAAGACGGTTAGCTAGTTTCCTCTCTACCATTAGCCTACTTTTGTAAAGTATTTTGCCACTGTAAACATCAGTTCAAAATAACATTTTTTATAATACAGCCTGTGGGGTTTTTTCTCTCTGGTGACTTTCTGTGTTGAGACAAGGTGGGTGTGTGTGAATAATGTGTAAATAATGCTACGAGTCATACACACACATTCTGTCTCTTGCTCTCAATCTTCATTAATATTTAACTAATTAATATTAATAACAGTAGTGGTATGTTTTTTTTACATAAAATCAATTTGATCATATATTGCTTAAGTCCAGTTCTATACTACCAAAGTTTTTATTTCTAAATGTTGAGCAACTTGAGCTGTGGGTTTCATCTATAAGTTATATTTATTTCAATTTTATTCAACATATTTGTTATTTTATCTATGTTAACCTTATAGTCATGTTGATGTTCCAATTTGCAAATATGTTGTGAAAAAAAAAATCCTGTTCAAGGGGAATTAAAAAAAGAATTAAAAAAAAATCAACCCATACATCTTAAAATACCACATTTTAGAGCTATAACTGGTGACCATGGTATTTTTGCTTCAGGTCATCATACCGCAAAAATCTCATACCATTTTCGATGTTATCAAATATCATTTTAAATTGCGTTTATCGGCCGATGTTATCGGGTAGCCGCTACCCAATAATATAAGATAAACGTCATAAATAATGCAAAAAAAAAAAATAAATAAATAAATAAAAAACGTCTTTTTAACCGTCAAGTTCACATACATTTTAATGCCTTGAACATTTAATGCTTTTTAAGGCCTGAATGACTTTTAATGCTTTTAAAGCACCACATGAACCTTGGATTAGCAACCAATTAATATGTTCACTTATAATAATCAATAATTCTCCCAATCATTAATTTTGAAAATGTTTTTAAAAACTAGATTACCGTAAAAAAAAAATAATAATAATAAAATTAAAAAAAAATAATAATTATGCATTTATGTAAATATATAAAATTTCACATAGCTGGCTCACCTTCTCTTAGTCTCTTCACTTGCACACTTTTGCCAGGAAGCTTGACCCCAGCCAAGTGGATGACTTTCTCCATCCCCCTGGTGGATGGAGGCCTGTCAGGGGACCCATCAGGCTGGGCTGGTACTAAAGCTGTTGCCTTACTACTACTCCAAATGCTAAACCCGGTGGGATTGAGCCTCTCACTCCAGCTGCTGCTGCGATGTTTTATGGGCTGGTTAGAAATTTGGGAGTTATTCTTGATGTAATCTTTATGTTCTGTCTTGTAAGTGACTTAAATTGGATATACTTGTCTAAACGGAAATCAGCAGTTCTGGGTATAGTTACCTGTGTTGCAAGGTTTTCTGGGTTGAAGTCATCAATCATTTCCATTGTGTTGATGTCAAGGTTTCCTAGTGCCATTTGGAAGGCTGTGTCATCTTCGACAGGGCTTTAACCAATAAAGTTAAGGTGCTTGTGCTTCCCATGTTGCGGAGACCAATTGAGAAACACTATCAAAACTGAATTTCCAACAGTGAAAGTAAAGGATACACCCCAGCATAGCTGAGACGAGCCGGGTTGATGTCCTCTTCATACGGGTTAAGAGGGACAAGCTTCTTATTGACAGGATCAAATACTAACTGGTAAAGAAACGTCTCATTGGCTTTGACAAATCCATCGATATACTCTTGAGGGACTACGAGATCCATTTTCAAGTACTGGCCCATCTTCTTGATCACCTGACACCACAAGCAAACAGCACAATGCAAAACAAAACCTGCTAAATTCGTTATATCTACAGGGTTGATCAAGTTTATGACAGATTTCCATGGCGAAAGTGGCAGCATAACAGATTTTGAATTTTTATGAATAGTATAATTTTGATGATTGAACTATTTAAAAAATCATTTAATTTCATGGAATTAACGCACCAAACTACTTGGAAATTTAAATTCATATAATTGACAATTTTGCACAGTAAATAGGTAAGTAAAGCTTCTTTGTATTTGTGGTGTTTACTGATTGCACTATTTGCCATCGCTTCCTAAGCATTTCAATGCCCATACAAATTCAAACAGATAAATGCAAACGGATCTCACCTTTATGATATCAGGGTCTTTTGCCAATTTCAGCAGTTTACATGCTTTGCCCAGGCCAATACCATGCAGGGAGGCCAAGTAGTCACAGCCGGACAGGATGCACATATAACGAAATTTCTGCTCTGTGAAAATGTTGCCCAGAGAGCGACATCGGCCCAGGTTACTCTGGTCAATCTCCAGGCCATTACCCTGCTTGTCCATTTTTAGGATCACCTGCATTGTTTTGAAAGAATGTTGAGGGTTATTTCTGATATAGGCCAAAGGCAACTAAATTTTGATTTCCTTTCACTTATCGAGTATTATGGGATTTGCTTTGAATTTAGCAACAATGGCATATTTATATAGATGTTTTTTTTCTACTGATGATTTATTGATCAATGTGCATTGTCCTAATTAAATAAGGAAATGGAATTTGATCCCCCATCAATTTTCCAAAACCTTTTTACAGCCGAATGCTAGAAGGTCAGAGTCCTCTGTGATGACTGCATGAGCCAAACCAGTCTTAGTCAGGTAAGCCAGTTGAGCATCAGCTTCATATGGCGCCACAATGCAGTCTACTCCCCTTGCCCTTGCGACCTAGGATGACAAAATACAATTCTTTTTTTTTTAATTTACATATAGCTCCATACCTACCTTATGCCTCATAGAATAAATATCACAAACGGTTTACGTAATCAATCAGAGAGTGAGAGTCGACTAGTCACCTTGATGAGATTATGGGCCATAGCTGGAGTGATGTTGATACAGCGGGTAAAACAGTCTCTAGCCTCGGAAAGTTTACCGTCTCGTAGCAGCTGCCGGCCTTTCTGAAGGTTAGCTTCTCGACGCCTGGAGTAAACATTAATATAAGCTCAGTAAATATTCTGTATACTTTATCTATATAGATTTTAACTAAGGGCAATGGCAACATCTTATGGGGGATATGTGAACAAACCTGCCTCAACCATTGCACAATTTCAATTGCATTGTACTTATTTGTTATTTCAATACTGTGCCATTTTGTATTGTTAAACTAACCATGGGCAATAAAACGGGAACAATATTTATAGTCATATAATTTTGTCAACAGAAATAATTAAAAACGTTCGATAAAAGTCGATAGATTTAAACTGTAATTACATATTCCAAACACCAGAGGGGGCTGATGCGACGTGAATGCTAGCTCTGAGAGGGTCTTCTGTAGAGGAGGGAACATACATCACACATCACATAGAATCAATGCATGATACTGCGGACAGACTTATTTTTCTGGCCCGTAACCTTTAAAGCAATGGCTTTTGTCAATTTTTTTTTAAACTGAACATTTTCTTTTGTCTATATACTTTGTTGACATTGTCAAACACCTTTAGACTTTAAAGTGCCTGCGACAGCATAAATATTTATCATATTTATATTCATATTTTGAGACGATTCAACTATATACAACAATTTGGCAAAACTCAGATGATGAGAAATTTGTCTTTTAATCTGCCGTTTAGCCACGCCTGTCATTAACGTGCTCTAGCGTCCCCAGCTGGGAGATAACGTCGGCAGGGTAACGATTTCAGCTGATTTAGAAATCAGCCCATTGAGGGAGAATATACAGAACGAGGAAATTGCAACAAAAAGAGCAGCAAAATGTCATTATTTCAATCTCTCTACTCCAATATTTTTACAGAATATTCTTTTTATCAAAGTATTTTTCCCCAATTGCTAAATAAATGGTACGACCATGACAAATAAGTCTTGTGCTAAATGGAATATGAAATATTAAAAATGCCTTTATTCAGTATGACATGGCAAAATTACTGCATAATGGTCAAAACTAGTGATGATAAAATAGTGACGATAATACATTTTTCAACTGATACCGATAATTTCCTCCTCGCTCCAAACCATAACCGAATGTCAAGGAGATAATTCTATCAAAAGATTTATCTAAAATTTTAAAGTATACACAGGATAAAATATTACTGTGAAAAAATATAATTTATTGGTCTTTTTCAACATCAAATGTGAGCATTTGATGAAAAAAAAAAAAAAAATCCAACATCTAGATAAAGACAGATTGTCTGACAGTGTGTAATGGTTAACTTTTGGCAACAATTACTTAGAGTAAATACCTAAGTTGCACAAAAATGCCTTTAAAATAAGCCATTCCTATCATATAACATTACTAAACTGCAAAAACACACCTCCTTAAAACTAGTTAAATTTACGTTTTCAGTGTAAATCAAATCTGCCAGCGCTTCAAGTATATTTCACTCAGATTTCTTGAATGAAAAATAGCTAGCTGAAAATAAGCTTAACAGCCTTATTTTAAGCAATAAATGATGATACTTAATGCTAAAAAACCTTGTCAGAAATATTCTTTATTCTAGAATAGGTAAGGTTCAAAACAGTATTTGAAAGCATTTTTTTTTTTTTGATTTAGGTAAAAAATGACTTTTTTTTTTTTTTTTTTAAACATGAGCTTAATAAGAACAAATGGCAATATTTACTTCAAGTAAGTGGAATAATCTGGCGCATTCATCTGTTAACTAGTCTTTAACACTCAAAACAAAATGGGAAAATGATTTGACTAGATTTAAGAAGAATGATCTGATTAAGACATAAATTTACAGCGTACTGAATGCATTACTGACTGGCTTACTTCTTTGTGTGGTTTGGTGCATGTTCCAATTATCATCTAACCACTGTGCCATCATGATAAGCATGCTTACTTGACATCACTTGTCCAAAAGTCCTTGGTGAAACCGATGTGATCGGCATGTTTTTCACGAAGAATGGTGGTCGTATAAACTGCATTATTTTGGGGCTCTCGGGTCACTTCGGTAAAAAACGTCTCTAGTCCGGTATCCCCTCCCGCCTGTGCCCTTCAGTCCGTCCGGCCGCCATATTAGCACCCGCGCCAGGCCTCTGTCTGGCCGAGGTGCTCAATGAGTTGAACCAGAGATGAGTGGCGACGGCAGCTACGTTCGTACCGAATATCCACCCGCCCCGGCCGGCTCACCGCAGCATATTCGGGGCATGGCACTGCTCAAGACAGAGGCGCGTACCTCGCGTCCCGCACGCCGCGGGGGAAAGCTCGAGAAACCGTGGTGTTCACCGGAGGTCCCGCTCCGGGGAACAGGGCTCAGTTAGCCTGCTCGCCCGCTCAGGGCGAGGCGACGGCGGCCTGCCGGACCGGCCAGAGCAGTGGGCTCCGTCGGAAGACGGATACTTGTCGACTATTGGTCTCCTGCTGACAACCCGCGGGAAGGCCGCAGCGTCTATCCATCGTCACAAGCCCCGTAGTTTAGCCTAGTTTATGTGTGTTTAGTTTTAGCATTCGCGCTAGCAGCAGCCTCGTATTCGTTCCAAAAATCTTTGTGATGCAGTTTTAAATAGCTGCTGGGTTAGTGGTGTTGAATGAGGACGCTTTCTTCCCGCCTCGCGGAACTTCTGCAGTGCATGTTTTGGAGATTGCAAGAGAGTTGTTTGTTTCACACAAGGAAAAAAATCAACCCACGTTCGTGAGAGCCACCATGATATCACCTCAACCCTGTTGAATAACGCCGCCTCTTCTATGAGGTCATACTCCTCAACCCCTCCTCGCTCAGGGGCTTCAAAGAGAGGAGGGGTTGAGGAGGCGGCAGTGGAGAAGTGGACAAAAGTGCTTCGGTTGCGCACATTTGGAGGCTAACTGAAGTATATAATTATCGGATAGCATTACCTGTTGAATTTTTTTTTTAATCTGGATTATCTGTGTGACGTCATAATTGCCATCAACGGCCGATAATTATCAGTAACCAATATTATCGTGCATCTTCAGTCGAAACGTTTACTTCTTGCACCTCCTGCATGGTATTTTATGCCACCGGAGTAACTCCGGCTTTTGTCATTTCCCTGTCCCGGCTTCGGAGATGGAAGAAAGAGTGTAAACAAAGCAGGAGGCGTGACAGCTAACCGACATGCTAACCCGAACCAAGCGGCGTTTCCAAGTCTTATTCACGCCTTTGGAAAACGAAAAAGCACACAAAACTACCCCGGATCATATCACACGGCAGCGGGGTTGACTGTCTTCACCGACAACTTGCGGATAGCAAGTTACAGCTCGTCGTTCCCCTGCTGCGTGCAGGAGTGCTCATTGAAGGGGAAGCAGCTGGAGAATGATCGCCGAGTGGCTGTTCCAATCTTTTTCGCCTTTTGAAAACAAAAAAAAAAAAAAAAAGCACAAAACTACCCCAACTTATGTCACACACAGCGGCGAGGGTGACAGCCTTCACCGATCGGCGGCGAGCAAGTTTGTCGTTCCCCTGCTGTGGGCAGGAATGCTCGTTGAGGGGAAAGCAGCTGGAGAATGACCGCAGGACAAACCGGTTGATATCGGAAGAGCACGTGGCTGCCCGAGTCCAACCCGAGGATTGAGGTCTACTGCCGGGCACACGAAGAAGGCAGAGGGGGCTGGAAGCCTGGACGATATGTTGAACCGCTGACGAGAGCGGGGGGCTTCACGAGCATATGCTGAGTATAGTGTTCTCTCGGCGGGCAGGCGAAGAGGACTGAGGGGGGTGCGCAACAAGCCGCCGGTCATCGGCCAAGTGGCCTTCTCGGTGGACAGTCAGCCACAAAATGCAACCACCTCCTTGTTAAAACATTTGCCATGATCCCACCTATGTACATAATATAATACACGTAGCTTACTCACTTCCTCATCGGTCCAATGTTCCCACAGTTGTCAGACTTGTTTTGGCCAATCTCCGGGGTGAACGGGAACTTTTAGAAACCCGAAAAGGCTCACAAGCCTCTTCCTGGTGCAGCAACAAAAACCTGCAGCACATCTGGCTGGCGTGATGTGAAAAATAAACGAATTAATCCGCAAAATCAGCTGAATCCGCAGTCCATCTGCATGCTATAAAGCAATGCTGTATTGTGAGATACTGACCAGGGTGACGTCACACTCGCATTCCTCCTCAAAACAAAGTTATTCATTTTCACATCGACATTCAGGAGCATAAAATACCACGTGAAATATGAAATAAACATGCTTTTTTGCTGTCACAGGCAATTTAACATGTTGCTGAGTGTAAATTAAAATTAGTTTGTCTTTTTATAATTATTTAATCTTTGAGATTGCATGTCTTCCTTAGATTTAGTGCAATGTTCTGCATTTTGCTAACTTTTAATTTTGTGCAATGTTCGTCATATTTGTGAAATGCTGTGTAGTTTGTGTTGGTGTTAAAGCAGCATCTGGTTTTGTCAACCTCCTCTCTGGGACAAAAATCAGACTTCAAATTTGAAAGAAAAAACTAGGCTTATGTTAAACCCATAATGTGATAACACATAATAGTCATCATTTAGAAAAATTCCTGTCAACTTAAGAGTTCTATTTTTCTTTAAACAAACATAATAGACCACCAGTGGACTTCTTTACTAACAGGCTTTGCAAGTTTTCTGGGGGGTAACCCTGTATACAGTAAGTACATTCCTTCGACATATCCTTTTTAAAAGCCTATTTAGACATTCTGGGTATCACTGGAGTGTTACTATAGTACACCATTGAATCACATTGTAATAATAACCATTTTGACATTACTCAAAATAAAGCATCAAATATATCTCTAATATCTACAGTGGTACCTCTACTTACAAACGTCTCTACATACAGAATTTTCAGGTTAAGACACGCCTCAACGGGAAGATATTGCCTCTTGTTACGAAAAAAATTTCAGGATAAGTAAGGCGAAAATGGCTGGTACTTGAAACTCTCAGAGTTTACTGAATGTAACATACCTATAGCTGCTCTGCCATTGGCTATTGCATAGTATCTTTCTGGCATCCAATTGGCTAAGATAAACCTCTACTCTATGTGTACATCCCAGCGTCCTTTTCATTCATCCCTCGTGTTCCGACAGCTTTATGTGAGTGTATTAACTTTGATCTTCATTCAGTTTTTTTTTATATGATGCACAACTCTCATTTTATGTGTATTGTGCATTAATATAAATTGTAACATGTATTTGTTACATGTTTTGATGCATTTCTATGCATTATAAAAGATTTATATCTGAATATTGGGGGTCTTGGAATGGATTAGCGGCATTTACTTGGAAAACGCGTCTCTACTTACAGAATTTTCAGGTTAAGAAACCAATTAATTTCTTAAGTAGAGGTACCACTGTACTGTATTCTCCCTTCATTTAGCTTTTACAAGCTTTGACACTCACGCTCTGCGTGCCTTTTCCACTTCTCGTTTTGAAGGTAGATTGCGTCCATCAAATACAAGAATTGGGTTCACACCGAAGGAAAACAGCATGTCCACATATTTCATACAGTACCAGACATACCTAGAAGTGGGCACGAACAAAAAACAAAATCAACGGTGGTTGGTTGCAGTTCCCAACTAATGCTACATATGTACGGTGGGGCAAATAAGTATTTAGTCAACCACCAATTGTGCAAAGTTCTCCGACTTGAAAAGATTAGAGAGGCCTGTAATTGTCAACATGGGTAAACCCCAACCATGAGAGACAGAATGTGGGGAAAAAAGACAGAAAATCACATTGTTTGATTTTTAAAGAATTTATTTCCAAATTAGAGTGGAAAATAAGTATTTGGTCACCTAAAAACAAGCAAGATTTCTGGCTGTCAAAAAGGTCTACCTTCTTCTAACGAGGTCTAACGAGGCTCCACCTGTATTAATGGTACCTGTTTTAACTCATTATCGGTATACGGTCCACAAGCTCAGTCAGTCACACTCCAAACTCCACTATGGCCAAGACCAAAGAGCTGTCGAAGGACATCAGAGACAAAATTGTAGACCTGCACCAGGCTGGAAAGACTGAATCTGCAATAGACCCAACCCACGTGATGTCACAACTCCTTCCTCCTGACTGGTGCCGCCCAATTGTCCGTCAACACATCATGTTTCCCTGTTACGGCTATGTACATTCCTCCTATTTACGACGTGTTTTTCTGCTTGTTAACATTAATAATCAAAATGGTGAAGGCGTGTGTGGCGGTTGGTTGCAATAACAGAGAAGATCGACGGAGAAGACGGAGAGACTTGAAGTTCTACCGGATTCCGAGAGACCCGGAGAGAAGAGAGCGAGATGGGCTGCTGCAATTCGACAAGAAAACTGGGCTCCAAACGATTACCACAGATTATGTAGTAGTCATTTTATATCTGGTAAGATGCATTTAATATATATTTAGAGGGTTTTGGGCTGACAACCACAATTAAGATCATTGCTAGGCTAATCGCCGACAACATACACGTATGTATGTAGTGAGAGTGCTATCGCTAAACCATATAAACATTAAAAGCCCCAACTCCATTGACAAACTACATGAAATACATTAGACTTGACAGTGGATGTTAGCAATAACAAAAGATTTTGAATTGAAAATTTCGTAACTCACCTTTCCAAGCACAAGATAGATTCCTGCCGAATTTTCGTGGACGAGGACCTGTTTTACCCAACCAGCAACGAAGGATTTATAAGCCTCCAAGCTCTTAAAGTTTTTCAAACTTTCGTGAGAATAGGCTGATTTTGTGTGGACAGGATAGTTGTACAGTTCAGGGTAGCTAGCAGATGTCAGGCAAATACGGCGGAGACAGCGGGTCGAAAAACATCGATTTAGGCATCAAATATGGATCTGGCGAATGGATAAACTGAAGCTTTTCCACATAACGCCTTTTATGCAACGCATCAAGTGAGTTTACGGCATCCGAAAGCACCGGGTCTTCCATGAAATGCATTATAAATTGCTCGATCAATTGAGACCATTGATAATACAGACACAAAATGACGGACAAGTGGGCGGAACCATACAGCGAGCACGTGATTTTGTGACGTCGGTGGGTAGGGTCTATCGGTAAAACGCTTGGTGTAAAGAAATCAACTGTGGGAGCAATTATTAGAAAATGGAAGACATACAAGACCACTGATAATCTCCCTCAATCTGGGGCTCCATGCAAGATCTCACCCCGTGGCGTCAAAATGATGAACGGTGAGCAAAAATCCCAGAACCACACGGAGGGGGGGACCTAGTGAATGACCTACAGAGAGCTGGGACCACAGTAACAAAGGCTACCATCAGTAACACAATGCACAGCCAGGGACTCAAATCCTGCACTGCCAGACGTGTCCCCCTGCTGAAGAAAGTACATGTCCAGGCCCGTCTGCGGTTCGCTAGAGAGCATTTGGATGATCCAGAGGAGGACTGAGAGAATGTGTTATGGTCAGATGAAACCAAAATAGAACTTTTTGGTAGAAACACAGGTTCTCATGTTTGGAGGAGAAAGAATACTGAATTGCATCCGAAGAACACCATACCCACTGTGAAGTCTGGGGGTGGAAACATCATGCTTTGGGGCTGTTTTTCTACAAAGGGACCAGGACGACTGATCTGTGTAAAGGAAAGAATGAATGGGGCCATGTATCAGGAGATTTTGAATGAAAATCTCCTTCCATCAGCAAGGGCATTGAAGATGAGACGTGGCTGGGTCTTTCAGCATGACAGTTGCCACGTTTACATGGAGCCAAATATTCCAATTACAATCGGAATATTTGTTCAAACCGAATAAATGTGTTCCATATAAACACCTCATTCGGAATGAACAGGCCCAAACCGAATGGAATTTCATTCCGATTCACAGGGGTGGAATATTCCTTTTCCCAAACCGATTAGAAGCAAAATTATATCATGTAAACAGGGAAGCGGAATGGTGTCTGGTTGCATTCTTTCTGCGCATGCTCCGTACTGACGTGGTGACGTCACTTGGTGACGCAAATAACGTAACTTGCAACATGGCTTCCAAGCACACGCACAGCGCACCCAAACAACTTTTTAAATTAACGGCGTTGGGTGGAGTCTTATTTGCCGTGCTCGGCGGCTCATGTGGCTCTTGTAACTCGCTATGAACTCTGCTAACTCAGCCGGAACGCACACGGCTCTTAAGTCCTTGTGTCACGTGACTGTGACGCACAACATCTCCCACACCCAAGTTCGGTGGGTGAATTATGTCATAATAAAGGGTCACCACAGGCGTATCATTCTGAAGTTTTGTTTCCACTCGAAAAGTTAAAACAGCAGCTGATCTGACGATCGATCTCCATGTTTTGCAACGTGACGCTTTGTTTTGATTAATCTGCGCATGTCAGACGGCAATTGTCAAACGTCCTTTCGGAATAAAGGCAGTCACATGTAAACGCTGGATTGGAATAGATGAAGTGACATGTAAACAGCTGATGTGAAATTTCCATTCGGAATGATTTGAATCGGTATGAATAAAAGTCAGCATGTAAACGTGGCTAGTGATCCCAAACACACAGCCAGGGCAACAAAGGAGTGGCTTCGTAAGAAGCATTTCAAGGTCCTGGAGTGGCCTAGCCAGTCTCCGGATCGCAACCCCATAGAAAATCTGTGGAGGGAAGTTGAAAGTCCGTGTTGCCCAACGACAACCCCAAAACATCACTGCTCTAGAGGAGATCTGCAAGGAGGAATGGGCCAAAATACCAGCAACAGTGTGTGAAAAGCTTGTGAAGAGTTACAGAAAACGTTTGGCCTCCGTTTTTGCCAACAAAGGGTACATAACAAAGTATTGAGATGAACTTTTTGTATTGACCAAATACTTATTTTCCACTATGATTTGCAAATAAATTCTTTAAAAATCAAAGTGTGATTTTCTGGGGGGTTTTCCACATTCGGTCTCTCATGGTTGAGGTTTACCCACGTTGACAATTACAGGCCTCTCTAATATTTTCAAGTGGGAGAACTTGCACAAATTAGTGGTTGTCTTAATACTTATTTGCCCCACTGTATATATATATGGTGGAAAACAGACAAGGCTGAAAAAGCAGTTTATGCTCTTGCACCGCTCTTTAAAATAAACTTTTGTATTTTAAGTCAAAAGAACTGTTGAGTTTGATGGAACAATATGTCTATGTGCTGCCATGGCAGTTTCATGGCGCATCATGCACCCGGGCAATTTTTAATTTTTCCGTTTTACCCTGGAGACTCCCGTTTACAGACACTGCGCAAACGCTTTTGTTTCAACTCAGCCATAAAAAGAAGGTAAGTAATTATATTCATTATTCGAAGCGTCTATCATTTTAGGCTAGAATCATTAATTTTATAAATAATTAACACTCGCATATTTTAAACCATTTAAAACAAATTACGTCACAATAAAAAAAATAGTCTCTATAAATAAGTCCTGGATATTTACCTCATAACTACCGCTTAATTATATATATTTTTTTACTGTTGCATTTCCCCTGATATCTTAGATGATAAATAATTAATCCAAACAAAGAAAAATAAAAAAGTTTAAAATTTAAAAGGGTAAATATTTGAAAAAAAAAAAAAAGTCTCAACCACTGCTTGTTGTCTGGGAATTCTGCGTCGCGACCCTTGTTATATAACCGTGTTCGACCCATAAAATCCCCACAAAGTCCGGCTGTGGCCATCCACAGCTGTGTCTTGAATGTATAGATACTAGAATAGATGAATAGATGTAATGAATAGATACTGTTATGTACCCAAATTTATATGTTCCCTTTATGCATATGGAGCCTTTTATTCTCAGTATCTTGCATTCACATTCTTTAATCATAATTGAAAAATATTTTAAAAGCCTACTGCAAAAATTGAAATATTATGGTATTAGAAATTATCCCCTAAAAGTATCCCTATTTTTCACTCACCTGATTTAACCTACTTTAAAGGTGTCAAAAAAAATGTCCTCCTGTTGAAAATTTTCTTCACCGAAATAATGGAGATTTAAGCTTTCCAATGATGTATCTCACATTCACATAGGACAATTTTGAAATATGGCCAAATTGGGGGTTTCAGAGCAGAACTTCAAGTCACCTGAGTGTTTTCCGCCATATACAATATACACACACACATATATATATATATATATATATATATATATATATATATATATATATATATATATATATATATACAAATATATGCATATATATTACTTTCCAATAGACTTACTGATCAGTCGGTTCTCCTTTAGCAAGTTTCTCGGCACAGGAAAACGCTCCTTTATGGAGCCAACAGTATGTATCTACGGCCACCGTGTGGCCTTTGTATTTCTTCACATTGATCGGCTCCCCTGCATCCTTGATGAACTGCAGTAGCCCAGGGATGCCCATTTTCAGCAACTGAAACATAAATTACATTTTTTTTTTTTCATTTTTGCCTTTGTATTTCTTCACATTGATCGGCTCCACTGCATCCTTGATGAACTGCAGTAGCCCAGGGATGCCCATTTTCAGCAACTGAAACATAAATTACTTTTTTTTTTTTTTCCATTTTCTGGAAAATATAAGGAAAGTTAACGGAAAATGTAAATGTAAAATGCAGTAGCGTTCACAAAAGGCATTTTCTTTCCGCGAGGTATTGTGTTAGGACAAATTTCAAATTGTATCCGACATGTTGGAGTAGTAGTAGTAGTAGTAGTCGTACAGTATAAATAGGATGTGACAAGTCAGTGAAACAAACGGTGACCGTTTTCAGGATCGTTTAACGAATCGTGCCATATTACGCAGGATTATCGGTTGAAGAGTTACAATGTACGGAAATAGCCATCCGTGTCAGAGTGATTTCTTCACAAATGCAAGGAATGAAGAGAACGACGCCAGTGTGAGTTGCTACGTGCCTGGACTGTTTTCGGTGATTTTTTTTTTTTTTTTTTTAAATAGACGTGCAAGAAGGGAGAGCGACACAAGTGGCAAAAACACTTTGCTAACGAGCACAGCATACCTTTTGTCGGTGTCGTCTAGCTTCAGGACGTGTTAGAATGCACAAGCAAAAGACTGAAAGCAAATTCATTTTAGCGCCAAAGTGTCACCCAAGCAAAAGCGGCTCCGATTGGATAAAACTACAGAGGAGGTGGGGTCAAGTATGATGTCACTAGTGATCCTATCCCTCCCAGCTTTTTAGTTTCAGTCATGGTTCGATTTTTATTTAACTCGGGGTAATATTTCAATTTATTCATGAATTAATTATTAATGTATATTATTTTTGGTGCGAATTTAATTTATCCACATAGAATTATCACAGTTTGATCAGTGAAGGGTTTTCTGGAGTGTTTTAAAATGCCACCTAGCGGTATCTTTTTAATCATTATCATTTTTTACAAGAGGTGTATTGTTATTTAATTTTTATTTATTCAATAATAATAAAAAAATAAAGGGGTTTTAAGGACTCGATTGAGGTTATTTTTTTTTTTTTTTTTTTTTTGGTCCGTTTGATGTGATGACAAAAAGTCTGCTCTGGAGATGATTGGTGTAAACTTTTTTTATTCTTAAGAGCGGAAGATACCCAAAGAAAACACAACTGGGATTCTAGCCTGAAATATAGTATGTCAATACTGCCGGAATACCACACTAACGATTATATGCGTACATGTTTTCATTGGATACATACAGTAATGTAAACAATCACAGTGCAGATTGGGGGCAAAAAGTAAAAAAAATAATCATTTCGCCAAAACGTATTTTTTCATAAAGGTTTTAGCACATACTGTACTGTTTTTAGTGAGGCAAAGTCATTCCAATTTCCACACTGAGTCCAAAAGACGTGAACGCATCATAGTACGTGTCCCATTTCCCAGCATCCCTTGCACTTCCGCTTTGTTTGCAGAATCTAGCGAACGAAAACAAGATGCTGTAGTTAAACGCCACCAAGTGCGGTAATCAATGACAGCTTATTTCATTTTCTGAAGTTGGCGCATCCCATCTGAAAGCATGCAGTTTTCTCCAAACAACGGAGACTTTACATTTGTCTCCTCGACAGAGGCGCAAGGTAAGCTAATGCTAGTCGGGTCTCACCGAGAGCAGGAGGCCAAACTGGGCATTATTGGGCGACAGCGCGCCGTATTGGATTGTTATAAAAGGTGTCATCGGTACTATTCCGTAGTGACGGTGAGATAAAAGCCTCAGGAGGCATTGAACCACTCGGGCCAAATGGTTCGTGAAAGTGTTTATTACTAGGAGCTTCATGGGTGCATGGTTCCACCTACTGACTAAGTGTATAATCAGTCAGTTATCGTCCAAGTAACCTCATGAGGGATTCGTTGATTTGTGTGCGTGCGTGCGTGTGTGTGTGAGAGAGAGAGAGAGATTGTCTCTTGGGAAGGAATATTTTGCAAAATATTATCTGACCGAATCCTCTATGTATATAGGTTATAACATATGGATATAAGTTGTTTCCTTCAACATTTCTTTTATTGTTTTCAAGTCACAGAAGTTAAATTTGGCATACACCTTCAGCAATGTGATCACACTCATAAACTCTGTGACCATAATGCATGAGAGTACAGTACCCTCTGAAACAAAAGACCAAAAAACAAAAGGACCTATACATACAAAACAAGAACAACAGTCATAAAAATATATGATATGGCGATGTCTCCTGTAAATCAGCAATGCGAAGTAGCCCCCCTAATATCTTCTTACAACAAATTATACATATAAACTTGTGAACTTTTGGGTCCAGTAGGAGGAGCGGCCACATACAGTAGGTCACTCATGAAGTAAAACCTACAATATTTTTTATTAAATATAGTGCGTGTGTGTATGTGTGGAATATTATTCCATAAATGGTACGGCAGGTTGTCCAATGTGTTTTTTTCTGAAAATGCCTTGAGCGACATCAAAGAGGGAACAGTAAACGTGTTTGTGTAACTGGCATAAAATGGTGTAAAACGGCACAGTTTATGCTTGTGTAATTTGGACATTGACGTAGCTACAATATGGTGGGGATTTTATTCAGTTTTATTAAAAAAACAAGTTTTTCCACACAGAGAAAGTCCTTTTTCTTTCTCCATCCTATCAACCACTGTACTACTCCTTCTCTCCTTACTCTATCCTAAACCTTTCACTCTCTCGCAACTATCCAAACTCACCTGATCGCAACTGTCCTTCTAACACCCACATTTTGAATGTAGCCCAAGGTGTTTGTATACTGTAGCGAGCAGTCGAACCACAATGCAAAATCTAAAGCCCTCCCTGAAGCAATCACGTGGTACAGCTGGGCAACGAAGCTTTGGATGTCTTCGTTTTCGGAACCTTCCCAAAATGAAGTTAAGCCTCGGTACGTGCTTCACGGAAACGTTGCGTTCTGGAAATGTATGTTCATGTTTGGGTTCCAACCCCCAAAACAGGCTCATGTTACTGTTACCTATCCTTTTTGGTAAAGGGTCCTGCATGGAAATGAATCGGATTTCTTGTGTCGCTGTTCCAGTCGTATTGCTTTTTCTCATTTAAGACCTGAAGTGTATTTTAAACAAACCCTGTATTCTACAGAGCTCAGTGGCACAATTGAAACCCCTGATATCAAGCTGAATATGGGCAGTGATGGTGGCAGAGATCCATACGCTACGGCTTTCCTTAGACAGCGAGGGTATGGTTGGCTGCTGGAGGTGGAGGAAGATGATGGCGAGGAGAGCAAACCTCTTTTGTAAGTCGAGATCTTTCTTAAAGCTGTACTAACAAACAATGTCGGCGTCAATCTGGCCATTTTCTAAACTGATGATTCATGATTCTAAATGATTTACTGCAAAGTGCGCTGCACGATACTGAATTGTGACAGGTTTTATATGTGTGGATAGATAACGGCAGGGAAACTCAACTTCCCGTTAACGGCTACGGGCAATGTTGGAAAAGTTCATTTTCTACGTGAACTAGTTCAAATTGCAGTTCACAAATTTTAAAATGAACTGTTCAGTTCATAATTCAAAATTTTGAACTAAAATTCATGGTTCAAAAAAATGAACTTTTGTAGTTCTTTTTATGTATTTATTTAAACTTTTTTAGTTCTTTCATCTACCCAATAATTGCTACAAGCTATTATTGACAGAGTTGATATTAGAACCACAGACAGCAATTTTATAGACCTAAACACTGAAACTATCATATTCATCTTCATATTCAATTTCAACTCTGCGTCGCTATTGACTGGTTTGTAAAACACACTTAAATAAAATGTTGGTAATAGATAGAGGTGTGCGAAATTTCCAATTCTTATATTATTCGCGATTCGGCCGTGGAAGATTCGAAACGATTCACAAACATCCAAATTCTGATCATTTAATTATACCAGGTAATGCGGAACTAAAACACAGTCAAAACAATAATACTTGACTGCGTCTGACGGCCGTTACAAACAACGCCCAGTGCTAGTTGCTACAAACATACGGCCACATAATGCTACGGTAGATATCACATATATATAGAACTAGATGCGAAATGACAGACTTGCCGGCGCTAGTAAAGCCACCATCAAAAGCAGTAGACTTCTCTGGAAGGCTGTGTTGTAGCGAATCTAATTAACTTTTTATCTGAAATACTCCTAAATTGGCAAAATCTTGACTTGAATATCTTTAAGTGATGAAACAGTTTTAAAACTTTCCCCTGTCAAAAGTAGACAGAAGGGAAATTATGGAATAACAGGAACAATTTTAACAACTTTAACAGTTGATTCACAACATTAGATTAATTGAATGAGGTTTAAAGCTGCTGATACAGACTGGGGACTTGAGTATTTTATTTACTGTTTTGAACTGTTAACTTGATAATGAAATAGTAGTTTGGTATTGCCTGAGAGGATTTTTTAACAATTTTGGAACCAATGTACGAAACATTAAAAGTGGGGGGGACAATAATCGATTCATAATCAAATAGTAGCCTCTGAATCGTAATCAAATCGTTAGGTGCCCCAAGATTCCCACCTCTAGCACTGGGCCAGTGTTCTGTCAGATTTTGTATCCCATCAGAAATTGCAACTGCGCATCACATTACAAACAGCCACAAATTATGCGATTCCAAGATAATCACCAAAAACTTTCCATAAATAAAGGAATTATATACTTATGTTTGGTCATGCACGCACGAAGAAAAGTTCTCTCTCACCCTATCTCCTTTAAGCATTTATTTACGCCGTATTCATGTTGCAGAAGTATGTTCATGATGCAACTTGTTTGTTTAGCATCTTTGGATAATATTTAAACGAAGTTTAACTGAATGTAAAGGAATGGTTATTCGCCGCCATAAAAGCTTCGGGAGCAAAAGCTGCCATATTTGCTAAAACGACATAGCTGTAACAGCCTCAGGCAGCTTGACTTGCCAGGTTGGATAGTTATCCGCTATTAAGGTTTGGGGTTTTTTCATAGTGTTTTTAGCCTATGGCTTTATCTGCAGTTTTGTCAGAAAGGCTGTAACTCTGAACTGATGAATGTGGTACGTGTCCCATGATCACCCTGGCTTCACACAGCCAATGGGATGAGACTTGGGTGATAGGGGAAATCACTGTTCTGTTATATGATATCTAGTGAGATGTGCGCAAGAGTTACGGTGCATAAAAAAAAGTTGACATCCCATATAGGCTACCACGTATGTTCTTTGCTGCACAACACCAGTACTTGACAGTGAACGAGGTTATGAACGCCGCTCAAAACTGCTAGAATGAGCGCGTTCACAGTAACGTTCATGAGACAAAAATATGATGCGTTCAGCTCACATTCGCCCAAAATAGGAACGCGTTCATAAACGATCGTTCTTTCTTTGAACACGTTCATGCACAACACCGGCTCTGGGCAAGTAAAAACATTAACTTTGAGGCAGGATTTTCAACCCAGAAAACTTGCAAATCCTGTAGGTAGAGAAGCCCACCGTAAATATGTACTGTTGACAGGAATTTTGAAATCATGACTGTTATGTTTTTATAAGCCATGTATTCGTTAGTTTACTGCCATCGACGATGATAGACTCCCAAAAACAGGGACTGCACCAAATGAGGAAATGTTTATTCGTTGTCAACCCTCCCAGTTCAAATGGATTGGACGTCCATTGCTGTCAATGGCTCTAGGGGAAACCATGTTTGCAGTTTTTTTTACTTTTCCTAATGCATTTGATTGGTGTGGGAATCCATGAATGTAACTCTTTTGTTGAGACACGTGATGCTGTATGTGTCATTAGAGATGAGCTGGACATCGACTTGAAGGACATCTATTACAAGATCCGCTGCGTGCTGATGCCGATGCCATCGTTGGGGTACAACAGACAGGTGGTCCGAGATAACCCGGACTTCTGGGGCCCTCTTGCTGTGGTGCTCCTCTTCTCTATGATTTCCATCTACGGACAGTTCAGGGTGAGGAGATTATTAGATGATGGTCTAAGTTCAGGTTGGCATTTTTATTCCAAAAATATAAGTGAAACAACATATGTTAGAAACTTCTTAACCGGTTTCACAAAACCAGAGTAGCCTCGCACAAAGACATGAACTTTGAGACTTCTTAATTTTGTATTCTCAGGTGGTTTCCTGGATCATCACAATCTGGATTTTTGGATCACTCACAATTTTTCTCTTGGCTCGTGTTCTTGGCGGTGAGGTAAGTTGAGCTAGATTATAGGCGCTATACCTTTTATTTTGTCTAATGAGTTTTGTTTTGCGCAGGTTTCCTACGGTCAGGTTCTCGGAGTGATCGGATATTCCCTCCTTCCTCTAATTGTTATAGCCCCTTTGCTTCTTGTGATCGGAGGTTTTGAGGTGATTTCTACTGTTATCAAAGTGAGTCAGTGACATTCACGTGCTCTCATACTTGCAAAAGAGGATTTCATGTCGGAATACCGTAGTTATTATGATTGTAACGCTATGGCTACCTCATTTAGTGAGATATAAGCCTGTCGCGACAGGCAATAAGTCAATTTGTCGCACGATGAATAAAAATGAGGTCGGTCATTTTCCTAGCTGCTAGCAGCAATTTGTGTGTGCCGCGTGCACTCGGCACACGTGCGTGATAAAACTTCAGCCATTGCTTGTATGAGACTCCAGTTCCTTTCACCGATGTTTATTGGTCATCAACACACCATATAACTGAAGTTCAGACATAGAAAATAAGAAAACGCATCTAGAATAAGTGTTGTACAACGTTAGCATTGCTACATTGAGGCTAATGGTGAAAGACAATGCATCGTTATACAAACCACTTTTGCCTGCAGTCACCCAATAGCAGTCTTCTCCAAATTGCGATATTTGTAGTTAAAAGAAATACAAGACAAGTGCACTATGAACCAAGTGTAGAGCTTAAACTCACACTTCCGATGGCAATTTAAAAAATAAGCACGTCATGTTCAACATGTAAGCGCAGATGGCCGCAGTTATTCTCACATATTTCAGTTTCTACACGAGTGTTGCAACAAACGATTATTTAAAAATAATCGTTAGGTGCAGCCCTAGTTTAGAATATTAATTCAATGATGAATCGGATAAATGTCGCAATGTTTTTTTTCAATTACTTTTACAATTTAACTTGAAGTTGTTTGAGGCATGTTGTAAGTAACAGAGATGACAAAATGGATGACTATTTACTTCAAAAATAATATTTTATGACAGCTTCCTGACTTAACTGTAGTCAACAACTGTACTGTTTTAAATACATAAAACATGTTAATTTTTAATAAAGGTTATGAGTATAAAACAGAAAAAGAATTTGTCAGTACGCAAATCAGACAAAGTTCCTGTTCATTCAAATAAAGTGCTGCTGATTGACATTGACAATTCTGAATTGAATCTGAAAACTGGCTTCTAATTTGCTAACATCCACACTTTGCAGGCCATAATGATTCATTTTGGATCAAAACAACGCTTTTGATGGGCTCTAACTGGCAGAGAACAAAAGTGATGTTGGTTCTCTCACCTATTTCATATGCTACACAAATATAGCTTACAAATGATTATACACAAGATAATACATTGTAATTGTTCATTTTTTTGAATTTACAGTGGTATGAAAAAGTATCTGAACCCTTTGGAATTTCTCACATTTCTGCATAAAATCACCATCAAATGTAATCTGATCTTTGTCAAAATCACACAGATGAAAAAATAGTGTCTGCTTTAACTAAAACCACCCAAACATTTATAGATTTTCATATTTTAATGAGGATAGCGTGCAAACAATGACGGGGGGGGGGGGGGTAAATGAACCATCACATTTAATATTTTGTGCCCCCCCCCCCCCCCCCCCCCCCTTTGGCAGCAGTAGCTTCAACCTGACGCTTCCTGTAGCTGCAGATCAGTCTGGCACATCGATCAGGAATAATCTTGGCCCATTCTTGTCTAGATAACTGCTGTAGTTCAGCCAGATTCCTGGGATTTCTAGCATGAACCGCTGTCTTTAGGTCATGCCACGGCATCTCAATTGGGTTCAAGTCCAGACTTTGACTTCACTCCAGATCGTGTATTTTGTTCTTCTGAAACCATTCTGAAGTTGATTTACTTCTGTGTTTTTGATCATTGTTTTGTTGCAGCACCCATTCTCTTTTTAGCTTCAACTGTCTGACAGACGGCCTAAGGTTTTCCTGCAGAACATCCTGATAAGTTTTGGAATTCATTTTTCCATTAATTATTGCAAGGCCCTGAGGTAGCAAAACAGCCCCAAATCATGATGCCCCCTCCATCATGCTTCACAGTGGGGATGAGGTGTTGGTGAGCTGTTCCATTTTTCCTCCACACATGATGTTGTGTTTTACTCCCAAACAATTCAACTTTGGTTTCATCAGTTCACAAAAGATTTTGCCAAAATTTCTGGGAAGTGTTCAAGTGCCTTTTTGCGAACATTACACAAGCAACAATGCTTTTTATTTTTATTTTTTTTGCTACAGCAGTGGCTTCCTCCTTGGAGTCCTTCCATGACTATAGTTTTACATATACCTGTAGTTTAAGTATGCACAGAAATACTGGACCGTGCCAGTGATTTATGGAAGTCTTTAGCAGACACTCTAGGGTTCTTTTTTACCCCTCTGAGTATTCTGCGCTGAACTCTTGCCATCATTTTTGGTGGACGGCCACTTGCCTGGCACGCCCAGACTGTTCTCCCTGTATTTTTCAAATACCATGAGAAGAGTCTGCGACCCAGCTCCTTAATGGCCTCTCGAGCCTGAACGAAGTCAGCCGTGCAATCAGATTCGTTTATTTGCGTGCAATCTTCTTAAGGAGCAACGTCACTCTTGCGCATCGGATGTCGTCTCCACAACAACACAGACGGCGAACGGACGAGCCGAGAATATGTTCCAATCCGCGGTAAATTCAGTTTTAAATGACCATAAACACGTCGAGTCGCTAAAACCAACAATCTCTCTCACGCTAGCCATGCTGAATAAACTTCTCCTTTCTCCGCTCTCCTCGTATGTTTATTTCAACGCTAGAGTTTCTTGTCGCTTTACCAACGTCACGTCCGCCACTCACTGATTGGGCCACTCTGCTGTCTGTTTGCTGTGGCTTGCTCTGCCCTGGAAATTTGATCTGCCAAACAGTCGCCAGACTCTATCGCCAGAACAGCGGTGAGTCTGGAGTTCCAGGCAAGACAGCCAGTCCTTAGGAGAAGCGCAACAGTGCCAAACTCTCCATTTGTAGAGAACTTCTCTGACTGTTGATTGATGAACATCCAGGCTTTTAGAGATGGTTTTGTATCCTTTCCCAGCTTTATACAAATCAACTGTCCTTGATCGCAGGTCTTCAGACGGCTCTTTTGATCGAGCCATGATGCACATCAGACAATGCTTCTCATCAAGACAATTTTTACTTTTACTTTTTTTTTTTTTTTCTTTTTTTTTTTAACTTTAAACTTAAATCAGTGTCTGAGCACACACCTGACTTAAATTGCTTGGTAAAAATTGGTTACAATTGCTCCTTAAGTCTCCTTAGGCAGAGGGTTCACTTACTTAAACCCCCCACCCCCACCCCCGTCATTGTTTGCATGCTATTCTCACTAAAATATGAAAACCTATAAATGTTTGGGTGGTTTTGGTTAAAGCAGACACTGTATTTTCATCTGTGTGATTTTCACACAGATCAGATCACATTTGATAGGGATTTTATGCAAAAATGTGAGAAATTCCAAGAGTAATATCGCATATCAGCAAGAATTTATAAGACTATGTTTTGCATACTAAATATTGTTATCGCGACAGGCCTAGCGACATAATGTTGAAGTACCAAACAACTGTCATCCGAAAAGTCATTTCTTCTTGTCTGCTCCTCTTCCAGCTTTTTGGAGTGTTCTGGGCTGCTTACAGCGCGGCGTCACTGCTTGTTGGAGATGAATTTAAAACAAAAAAGCCTCTTCTCATATATCCGATTTTCCTTTTGTACATTTACTTCCTATCGCTCTATACCGGTGTGTGACCAGATGAGATAGAGCTATGGACTTTTTCATGGACAGTGACGCTAATCCCACATTGTGAAAGATTCATTGGGGGTGTTGGCATTATATGTTTCTTGTGTAAATATTTTCACCTTTATGTCTTCTTCATGTTCAATCAAAAAGCATCCGCTTTCACAGTTTCAACCTTGCAATCCTCATAATACTAAGTGCAATAGACTGAAGAGTCTTCATTTACAAGTTTCTAAAGGTTGACATTAAAGAGCAAATATTGGAATCTGTTCTGCAAATATGGAAGAAAATGTTTGTGCTTCAGGATTATTTAAGACACTATTCTCTTCATTTCAGACTGCAGGAAGAAATGATTTTATTTCTTTGTCTTTTACGCAATGTAACATACCAATGAAATAATACGTAAGAGTTATTTTAGCTTTTCACTCATTTGAAAAGAAAATGGCAACTGTTGCTCTGTTTTTTCATGGGCTGTAGATTGTTTATGAAATTACAGCAAGAATAAAAATGGTTGTTTATGTTTATCATGAGAAATGTCATCTCTGAAACAGGTTTAATTATTGATGGGGGTCTTGACAGTAAACTAAAGCTTTTACCAGAATATTCAGCAGATGTTTTGATGCTCTTCAAGTGCTCAAAATATTTAAGTTCTCATTTATTATGATTACGTAATCGTCCGTCTCTTCATTCCAAGCAACGACCTGCGTGTGAAGCCTGTAGCTTACATCCAATAAAGATTATTCTGATTCTAAGAGAGGCTAAGGACAAGTACAGAAAGAAAGTCTATTGCAAACAAGGAACATTTTTATTCATTGACCCATTTTGAAGCCATTAGGTACTAGCACTGTTATGAGGTTTGAAAGGAATGCTTCAAGCTGCAGCATTAAGAATATGGTTACAATTGAGGGGGGGGGGGCCTCTAGACCAAACAATTATCAGAAATGTTTCCACTTCTGTGGACGCAAGTTTTTTGTCTCTATTTTGATTGCCTGAGGAGAATCTGCATGAACCTAGGCCTGTTAGACAAGCATGTTTTACTTCAGCCCCTGAGTTGACCTTCAGGGTCAATTTAAACTGGCATTGCCAAAATAAACATTTTGGTCATGCCTGTTTCTTAAAGTGCGTACGACAGGATAAAAGAAAGTCTAAAATAGCATTATTATGTGAATTAGAATCATATTTTGAGATGGTTCGACTACAACAATTTTGCAAAGCGCAGATGACGAGAAATTAGTCTTTTAATTTGCTGTTTAGCCACGCCTACCATTATAGGGCTCTAGCGTCCCTAACCGGAGGATGACATCGGCAGGGTCACGGTTTCATCTGATTTAGAATTCAGCCCACTGAGGGGGAATTAATGAACAAGGAAAATGCGATGAAGAGAGCCGCTAAATGTCATTGTTTCAGTCTCTCTTCTCCAATTTTTTTACAGGATGGTCTTTTTATCGAAGTATTTTCCCCCAATTACTAAATAAATAGTATGGTCATGACAAATAACAGTCTTGTGCTAAATGGAATATGAAATATTAAAAATGCATTTAGTCAGGGCGACATGGCAAAATTACTCCATAATGGTGACAAGCCGCCGGTTGTCGCCCGAGTGGCATTTTCGGTGGACAATCAGCCACAAAATGCCAGCCACATCCGTATTTTAAAAAGTGTGCGATGATCCAAGTATTTGACATAATACAAAATACAATGTTTACTCACTTCCTCGTAAGCCGAATGGGCTTGTTTTGGCCAATATCCGCGGTGAACGGGAACCTTTTGAAACCCAAAAAGCCTCTCACGCCTCTCCCTGGTGCAGCAACAATTTTCTGTAGCCGTTTAGCTTGCGTGATGCGAAAAATAAACGAATGAATCCGCAAAATCAGCTGAATCCACAATGCTGTATTATGAGATGCTGACCTGGGTGACGTTACATTCACATTCGTCCTCAACCCGAGACTGAAGCCGGAAGTCACTCATTTTCATGGCAAGGAATTCAAAATTTGAATAAATAAAATGATCGCTTCCACACATATCCAAGCGGACCATTTCATTCAGGAGCATAAAATACCGCGTGAAATATGAAATAAACATGCTTTTTGGTGTCATACGCACTTTTTAAAACACGCACACTACAGTAAATTTTTTTTTCAAGGTAATGGGGATCCTATAGTTCAGGGGAATCACACTCATTTTGGTCTACAGGCCAGATTTATGGCAATTAGATCTAATGTGTGCCAGATTAGTTTAATTTTGGCCAAATAAGTAAACTCCCTGGAGAAAATAAACTCGCCCCTCCTAGTCAAAATGGATTGGACATCGAGCGCTATCAGTGGAACTGGAAAATTGGCATTCACAGCCAGTCCTTCCTGTAGAAGTGAATTGGATCGTCTACTATCATTTTCAATGGCAGGCAATGATTTCATTTTATGTCACTCTACGTAATTTTAAGACGCAGCGTTGTTTTCATCAATGATGACGACAATGAAAATATTTCTTCAACAAACTTTTCTTCATGAAGGTGACGAGACGATTACAAGCTAAAAACAACGAGACGAGTGCCAGTTTTTGTCGGACGAAACGAGAACAAACCAAAATGTGCGATAGTTTCTGTCAAGTGTTCACATGTGACATTTTATGTTTAATTGGCATGCATAGTAACAGTGTCTGGTTGTGTCACTCATGTGACATGCTGCACACACCAACCCCAACTTGCCAGTGTCCTATCCTTTCAAGGCTTGTACACATGGTAAGATTTGTTTTCTTATCTTGCCCAGAGAGAATATGCAATGTTGCTTTTGCCATTAAAGGTAAGTGCCGAGTGATCACAATGTAAGTCGTAGTGCTAGCATAGCATTCGCTTTAACATTAGCCAAATGCTAACAGCGATCCTCTCAAGCTCTCGGACAATTTTTTTTTTACATTCCGTTCACGGTGTCCAGGTGGGGATAATTAATTGAAAATAATGTACTGTTTTCCTGCTGAGTGTTTAATATCACCAAGTTGGCGTTGTCCTTGTAAATGCTACAATATGTGTTCGTGTGTCAATGTTCATTTAAAATAGTTGGAAACTATTGGGAGTATTTTTTATTTTTATTTTTTTATTTTGTTTATTATCACCAAGTTGGCGTTGTCCTTGTAAATGCTACAAGATGTGTCTAACCCTAACCCTTGTAAATGCTACAAGATGTGTCCGTGTGTCAATGTTCATTTAAAATAGTTGGAAACTATTAGTTTTTTTTTTTTTTTTTTTTTTTTTGCAGATGAAAACATTTTAGTAAACAATGACTAAAACTAGACGAAATTAGTCTTAGGTTTTCGTCAACAAAAACTATACGAATACTAACACATTTTGTGATGAGTAAAATATGACTAAAACTAGTAAGTATTATTGTCCAAAAGACTAAGACGATATTTAAAAGGCCTGCCAAAAACAACACCGCTTACAGTTGAATAGTGTACTGCACATAACACGTCACCTTTGCTCATCATGACGTTAGCAACTGTTGCTGGGGGGGTCAAACTCGCGTTTGTCCCTCATGCTAGATGCACATATACAGTGTACGAACAAAAGGTTTACTGAGCTAAACCTACCAATTGTGTCCGAAAATGACTGGTAAAGATGTGGAAAAACATACAGATGTTCAGTTAAATGATGGCTTGAGTATCGAGAGCTGAAAAAGAGCCGTGATCCAGAGGTAGCTTTTTTATCAACACTTTTTTCTTGTGTGCATTGCCTGATTCAACAATTCTGCCATTCTCCTGTTTCAACAAACTATCCTTTACCACCGTATGCTCTCTTCCCCCCCCCCCTTACTAAGGTTGTTTATTTACAACAGAAAAGGTAAAGCTATTAAATCTAGAGCCTACCTGTAGGCACAAACTTGCTTACTACAAAAAGATCAAGGCCAAACATGGCTAATTTAAGTATCTGCATTTTAGAAAAATAGGCCTACATGACTGTTGCGATATATAAATACAATTTTCAATTTTTTTCCGGTCATTCATTGATTTTTCAGGCATTTCTGGGCTGCTAAACTCATTGAAGGAGCTAGACGTCCAATCCATTTTGACTGGGAGGGGGTGAATGAACGAATGTGACTGCAGACTCAAAGTGAGCCATGTGCAGTAGTGCACAAGAACACACGATCACACAGATTTTAAAAAATCTGGTTTTACGGCGCCAATGTCAAAATAAAAGCATGTGATTCTGTATGTACAGGATGAACTACAACTTGCACGTCAGGCAGAACAACCCCGCCAGGGGGTTCAATCCAGCCCCCTGGCCTTACATTTGACACCCCTGCTATAGTTGCCAAAAACTTGAAATGATAGAGGAAAAACATCAAAATATTTGTTAACAACAGCTGTCTAACTCACCCCAAAAATTGGGTTCCACAGTGCTATTTGAGTAAATCTGAGTATTTCCGTCACTCTATTTCGTTTGCAATATTTGTTCTTTATACATATTGGAGTAAATCTAGCAGTATTTAAATTATTAGTAAACACAAGAGTATTTACTAGGGCTGTCCGGATCACATACTTTTCCATGTAAATCCGAGTAACCCGATCTTGAGAATCTGCCATGACCGGGTCCCGATCTGATACCTCAAATTTATTGAGGAAAAAAAAAACATCCAAATGTTATTTGCCATTTTTCGCAAATCAGTTGTGAAGTTTAAAATAAGGTTGAAAACAAATAACATGTAGGTATTTTGGTTAACATAAACTGAAAAAAAAAAAAAAAACTTGGCATCCATATGATAAAATGTTGGGTTTTGAGTTGGTTCCCTCCTAGTGTGTTCCTGTGATTACCCATTGATTTCACCTGTTGTGCCTGCTCCTTGTGTATCCTCCAACTGCATCCTCCTGTGTAGACCAGCTGTTCCTCATTGTCTCATTACCGCTTGTCTGCGTGTGTATATAAGTTCTCAGTTTATTTTTACTCCTTGTTGCGTCATTGTCTATGTCAATTTCAAGTCCTGTCCAAGCCCTCGTGTACCAGTCCCTCCGATTAAGTTTTGTTTGAACATTGCCTTTTTGATCCCCAGTCCTTTTGAATGTACTTTGTGTTTTTGTTAGTAATTATTAAAATGTTTTATGAGTTCACCGCCACCTACCTTGCTGCATTTTTGTTTCCTTGCATTTGGGTCCACACCACCTGCCTGCCCGAAGTCCTGACAGAATGACGCAACCGACTGTCGACACAGCGGGAAAAATCTGGCACCGGCTTTCTCACCAACGACGGTCTGCCCATTCCCCGATTATGTTTTACCTCGACACGTTTTTTTGGGCTGATTTTTCTGATTTTGAGGAAGATCATAACTTGTATGATCTTCTCTCCGATTCCGACTCTGAATTTGATTTCATGCCCTCCGTCTCCCTTGAGCATTTTTCTTTCCACCCTCCTCATTCTGTGTCCCGTTCGGAGCTTTTGGCCAAAGACTCCTACTTGGGATCCCGTTGGGCCATCTATCGGGAACCCCCCCCCCGGGATGGTTTGCGGGGTCGCCCAGGCTCATTGCGGCCGAATGAGGCTGTTCTGCCGCCCCGGCCACCTGAAGGCACTCGCCAAAAGCTTTGGCGTGGTCGTCTGCGCCAACAGTATGCGGCGGAGCTGATGTCGTGGTTTCCCGAAGCTACCGTGCCGACGTCCCGGCCTCCCACGCCGACGTCCCGGCCTCCTGCGCCGATGTTCAGGCTGCCCGAAGCGCCCGTCCCGACATCCAGATTGCCCGAGCTGCCGGTCCCGACGCCAAAGCTGCCCGTCCTAGCACGTCGTCGTCTGGCCTCCGTCCCGGTGCTCGCGCCGGCTCCCCGCAGTCCGGTGCCCGCGCCGGCTCCCCACTTCTGTCCCGCCAGCACACGACCCAGACGCTGTCCCGCCAGCACACGACAACGACGACTCTGACTCCATGCCTGGTCCTCCCGACGGCTCCGTCCGGGGTCCTCCTGACGGCTCTGTGCCTGACTCGCCTCACGATGACGACGACGTTGCGCCACGCCTCCTGCCACAGCTTGGCAGCATGAACGACCAAGCCCTACCTCGTCCGGGACGCCCGCCTGATCAACCCGTGCCGTCCCCCAACGTCTGGCACCTCGGACGCCCGCTCGATCGACCAGTGTGCTCGCCCCATGTCTGGGGCCCCAAACACCCGCCTGATTGACCGGTACGATCGCCCCACATCCCGCCTGACTAACCCTGATGGGCTGACCACGCTCTCTGTTCCGGGCCCCCTCTGGTCGCCGTGTTTGGGACCTTGTTTTCCTTTGGGACGTCTGGGATCCGTCCCTTGGGGGGGAGGGGGGGGGGGGTGCTGTTAGGTTTTGAAGTTGGTTCCCTCCTAGTGTGATTGCCTATTGATTTCACCTGTTTCTTCCTCCTCCTAGTGTATACTCCAACCTGCATCCTCATGTGTAACCCAGCTGTTCCTCATCTCGTTACCCCGTGTGCGCGTGTGTGTATATAAGCTGTTTCTTTTCACTCCTTGTTACATCATTGTCAATTTCAAGTCCTGTCCAAGCCCTCGAGTACCAGTCCCTCCAATTAAGAATGTTTTGTTTGAACATTGTCTTTTTGATCCCCAGTCCTTTTGGTTGTACTTTGTGTTTTTGTTAGTAATTATTAAAATGTTTTTTTGAGTTCACCGCCACCTGCCTTGCTGCATTTTGGTTTCCCTGCGTTTGGGTCCACACCACGTGCCTGCCCAAATTCCTGACATAAAATGAGCAATCTTGACTGTTGTCGAAAGACATTTTTTCTGTTCTGCAATGTTTATTTTAGTAATGTAAATATATACTGTAAATCAGGGGTCCCCAACCTTTTTTGCACCACGGACCGGTGTTATTTGGGTCTTTTTTTTTTTTTTTTCACTGACCGGTGTTCTGACAAATTATGCAACCCATCAAAAATTGCAACGATGCGGTTCTGCGTATGCGCGTAACGTTAAACATAGCCGCAAAATGCGCCAATGCAGCGATTCCAAAGTAAATACTACAAACTTGAAAGAAAGGAATATTAACTTATGTTTGATCAATGAAGGACTTGTAGAAAAGTTCTCCTCAGATACATCCTGCCATGTAGGCTGCACCCAACAACTGCACACCGCTCTCACCATTAACGACTTTGCCTTGTCATTACACATTAATTAAGAAGCCCGCTTCACAAAGATACAATGTTGGAAATTGGAGCAAGGTTTTCAATGCTCTTGTAGCGATGTCAAGATATTCCAAAATGACTTTAATCCAGAACCTCGGGATAGTTGTTGTCTCAAATGTACATCATTTGCGATCTCTACAAGTTGATCTTCCTGTTGCACAGACATGCTGGAATTACTCGGTTTATTCACAAACGGGTCACGAATCCACTCCTTCGCCGTAAAAACATCTCCAAAGACGTCTGTTTTCCAGTCATCTTCGCTCGTGTGGGGGCTAATTATTTCCCGGAACAAATGTGCTGTGCCCACGGCCTAGCAATACGTTATTATCGAGGACAAGCGCACATAGATATATTATATACACAAACAAGATGTACTGCTAGCAGTCCAATCAATGGATTTCTATTATGACATTCTATCCCGTAGTATTATATCTAGAGTAGACAGGGGTATTGGTGTGTTAAACAGGGGCACAGGGTTAATTCAGCCATAATGCGGTCATTATTAAATTATTTCTGTGCGGCCCGGGACCGGTACCGGTCCGCGGCCCGGCAGATGGGGACCCCTGCTGTAAATGATATCTAATGTACTGTGTGTGTATATTTGTGTACATCTGGATTAATTTGTCATTGTCAGTGATAGACACCAAATCCATTTTAAGTGGGAAAAGCTGGCACTTTGACTGCGAGCCAGGGATTAATTTCAATTCAATTTTATTTTTATAGCCCTAAATCACAACAAGGTTGTCTCAAAGGGCTTTGCAGAGGCAATATGATGCCCAGTCAGAAACAGCAAATGAAGTAAACAGAGATGAATAAAGTTCAAGTCCTGGGCATCCCCCATCCTTGGACCCTCCACGTCGGCAAGGAAAAACTCCAAGCTCTTTGGGAGAAAATGAGAAACCTTGGGGAGTACCACAGTCAGGAGAGATCCACTCCCAGGACTGATAGACAGGATGCACCAGGACTGCTAATGAGAATTAGCAGACGGGGTTACAGTCTGTAAAGATTCAGTAGAGTAAAGGAACAAGAAGAGGTCCATCTGGAAAGATGAGACTGGGGTGGCAACGAGGACGTCCATCCAGCCAGGAGTCCGGATAGTCCGAAGGCTGCAGCTGAAAATAGCCCCTCCCCAGAGGGGAGGGGGGAAAGGGGACACCGGGTGACTAGTGATGAAGAGACTAGTTAACTAGATATTAACATTCAGGGCCGGCCCAGGCCATTTGGGGGCCCTAAGCAAAATAATGCCAAGGGGCCCATATTTTTCGCCCACCATTTCGTCACAGTGTACTGCGAAAAAACCCATACAGTACATGCAATCCAACCCATGCGTCCATATTTTGTATATTAATCAGATTTTGTTGCATTTCAAACTGCTCACCCCAACTAAGTAGATTCACCATAGGCTGATACAGGGCATACTACTTGATAATGATGTCCGATATAAATGAAATGACTATTTTTACGCTCTCCAGTCCAAATGCATATCAGGCCGATAGTTCGTTTTACTACAATCAGCGGAAGCCATACATTTGCCGTTGCCGACACATACCTGTCAACCCGATGCCGTTGGCAATCTTACAAATACACCCTACCCACGTGACGTCACAACTCCGCTCTCCTGAATGGTACCGCCCAATTGTCCGTCAAAACATAGTGTTAACCTGTTACGGCTACGTACATTCCTCCTATTTACGGCGTGCTTTTCTGCTCCTTAACATTAATAATCAAAATGGTGAAGGCGTGTGTGGCTGTTGGTTGCACTAACAGAGAAGATGGAAGGAGAGACTTGAAGTTTTACCGTATTCCGAGGGATCCAAAGAGGAGAGCGAAATGGACGGCTGCAATTTGACGTGAAAACTGGGCACCAAAAAATCACCACAGACTATGTAGTAGTTATTTTATATCCGGTAAGATGCATTGAAGATATACTTAGAGGGTTTTGGGCTGACAAATAACCACAATTAAGATCATTGCTAGGCTAATCGCCGACAACATACACGTATGTATGTAGTGAGAGTGCTATCGCTAAACCATATAAACATTAAAAGCCTTAACTCCATTGACAAACGACATGAAATACATTAGACTTGACAGGGGATGTTAGCAATAACAAAAGATTTTGAATTGAAAATTTCGTAACTCACCTTTCCAAGCACAAGATAGATTCCTGCCGAATTTTCGTGGACGAGGACCTGTTTCACCCAACCAGCAACAAAGTATTTATAAGCCTCCAAGCTCTTGGAAGTTTTTCAAATTTTCGTGAGAATAGGCTGATTTTGTGTGGACAAGATAATTGTAAATATCAGCGTAGCAGATGTCAGGCAGACAGGGCGAAGACAGTGGGTCGAAAAACATCGATTTGGGCATCAAATATGGATCTGGCGACTGTATAGAACGAAGCTTTTCCACATAACGCCTTTTATGCAACACATCCAGTGAGTTTACGGCATCAGAAAGCACCGGGTCTTCCATGAAATGCATTTTAAATTCCTCTATCAATTGAAACCAATGCTAATACAGAGACAAAATGACGGACAAGTGGGCGGAACCATACAGCGAGCACGTGGTTTTGTGACGTCGGTGGGTAGGGTCTATAGTGACGTACAAATTGGTGACTAATCTTACGTTGTATATAGCGTGCAATATGAAACAAAAATAAAACTCAATTTTTACAATAATATGGATTTATTGGTAATATTGGCACATATAACCTGGTGCAATCAAAGAAAAATATCTTCGGCTACATCATGATTACTAAAATTTAACAGTGACTTTTGTTATAATTGTATGTAGCACTTTTGGCAATTTCTATCATGTCTTTTGATGGTGGCACTTCAGCTCGCAATTCAGTTTGACTTGAAGGTAGTTCGTTAGAGTGTCCAATCATAAATTAAAAAGGTCAATTGATAAAATTAACTTACCGATGCAATCTTTGAGTCGGGGAACATTTCTTATGCTAATTCTGAGAAGTGATCAGCAATAGTTGCAGGCAAATTGTGTTGGGCAACAAATTGCCAGAATAAAATCTCGGCTTTCGTCATTTTTCATTCTGCATACTTCATCTTTAAGACCAGTGTTGTTAATCTTACTTTTAAAAAGTAATTGATTAGTTACAAATTACTTCTCCCGAAAAGTAATTGAGTTAGTAACTCAGTTACTTGAATGTAAGAGTAATTAGTTACCTGGCAAAGTAACTGGTGTTACCGTTCATATTTTTTTAAATTTAAAAACCAAAAAACAATAAAGCATTTGCTATGTTTAGAAATCGTTTAATGTTGTGAATCAACCGTTAAAGTTGTTAAAATTGCTACCGTTTTTGCATTAGTTCCCTTCTGTCTACTTTTGACATGTTAAAGTTTTAAAACTGTTTCATCATTTAAAGATAGTTTCAAGTCAAGATTTTGCTGATTTAGGAGTATTTTAGATAAAAAGTTATTTACGTTCGCTAGGAAGGTTTACTACAACAGAGCCTTTCTACTGCTTCAAACTGTCGGCTACAGTCAGGAAATATTGGAGCCACCTAGCCTAGCATCGCGTTTGCTACAGCGTCACAACACTCTTCTCTCTCAGTGTCTCTGACTTTTCTCATGTCATTCAACCAATGTAGTAATGCATCGTCTCGTTGCCGAAACAGTGACAAAATCCGAACGGAGAAAAAAAACGTAATGCACGAAAAACGTACAGATTTTGAACGTACGGTGTCCACATTTAAAATCAGTGCTCCCTTGTACAAATTACGCCGAAACTGTACAATTTCACAGGTATGTTGACAGGTGACTTGCTCGACTTTACTTGATTCCCTCCGGGGCCTTCGCCCTGGGATCATGGCAATAACCAGTCCGACATATTGACATGTTCAGCTGACAACAACGTTGAAGTCGGAGTGTCTTGCCCAACAACAACATCAACAACATGTTCTATTACTTTGATACAGTTGTTTCTTTTCTTCTCCGATTTTCTTCTTTCGTTTTGTCTGCTCCAGAAGGATAAATTCTCTTTGACATATTCGTGGATCTATTTTCCAACCAAGTTTGAGCACCAATCGCAAAGCAGGTTCAACGTCACTCCCAAGGTTGCCAGATTGTAATGACAAGAAAATGGATGTTTGCATAGATAAACGGGGATGCGCGCCACATTATTCACGATGCTCTATTAACAACGTATAAAATGAGGTTGCCAGATTGGGGCCCCCTAGTGGTCAGAGGCTCTAAGCAGCTGATTAGTCTGCGTATAGACCCTACTCACCTACGTCACAAAATGACGTGTCGCTGTATCCGGCCGCCATATTGTCTGTATTTTTTAGACCTATTCTCATTGGTTTCAATTAGTCGTGCAAGTTAAAGAGCAATTCATGGAAGCCCCGGTGTTATCTGACGCCGTAAACCCATTGGATGCGTTGCATAAAAGGCGTTATGTGGAAAAGCTTCAGTTTATCCATTCGCCAGATCCATATTTGATGCCTAAATCAATGTTTTTCGACCCGCTGTCTTCGCCGTCTTTGCCTGACCCTGATATTTACAACTATCTTGTTCACACAGGCTTATAAATGCTACGTTGCTGGTTGGGTGAAACAGGTCCTCGTACACGAAAATTCGGCAGGAATCTTGTGCTCGGGAAGGTGAGTTACGAAATGTTCTATTCAAAATCTTTTGTTCTTGCTAACATCCACTGTCAAGTCTAATGTATTTCATGTCATTTGTCAATGGAGTTAAGGCTTTTAATGTTTATATGGTTTAGCGATAGCACTCTCACTACATACATACGTGTATGTTGTCGGCGATTAGCCTACAACACAGTCGTTCTCACGGTGGTCGATAGATTCTCCAAGGCAGCTCATTTCATCCCCCTTCACAAGCTCCCTTCAGCCAAGGAAACTTCTGATCTGCTCACCCACCATGTATTCCGCCTACATGGCATCCCAGTGGACATAGTCTCCGACCGAGGACCACAGTTTACATCGCAGGTATGGAAGGCTTTTTGTGCTGCACTAGGTATTGGTGTGAGTCTGTCTTCTGGGTACCACCCACAAACAAATGGTCAGTGCGAGCGGGCAAACCAGCAGCTCGAAGCAGCCCTCCGCTGTACCACGCAGGCCCATCCCAGCACCTGGAGTGACCAGCTCCCTTGGATTGAATACGCGCACAACTCCCTGCCTAACGCCTCCTCCGGTATGTCCCCATTCCATTGCTCTTTGGGCTACCAACCCCCGCTGTTTCCCTCGCAGGAGCAAGACATTGCTGTCCCGTCCGTCCAGAGGCACGTCAGTCGGTGCTCCAGGGTCTGGGAGCAGGCACGCTCTGCACTCTTACGTGCCTCGGAAAAGTCCCGCGCGCAGTCTGACCGCCGTCGCACACCTGCACCTGTCTATGTGGTGGGCCAACAGGTGTGGCTTTCATCTAAGTCCTTGCCGGTGAAGACTGGGTCTGCAAAGTTGACTCCCCGGTTTGTTGGACCCTACATTATTGAGAAGGTGGTGAATCCTGCTGCCGTGCGCCTCAAGCTCCCTGCTCATTTCCGGGTCCACCCCACCTTCCATGTGTCCCAAGTAAAGCCGGTTTGCTCGAGTCCCTTGTCCCCCCCGGTTCAGCCCCCGCCGCCCCCCCTGTCGATCGACGGGCAACCGGCTTACAGGGTGGAGCGGCTTCTGGACGTCCGCCGCAGGGGCCGTGGGCTCCAGTATCTGGTGGACTGGGAGGGCTATGGCCCCGAGGAGCGGTCCTGGATCCCTGCCCGGTGGGTGCTGTGTCGTTCGCTCATCCGGGACTTCCACCGCACCCACCCTGATCGCCTTCGTCGTGCGCCAGGTGGCGCCCGTAGGAGGGGGGGTCCTGTTAGGGGCTCTACTCCTCCCTCCTGAATTCTCAACTGCCTACGGCAGGTGTGCGTGTTTTTCCCTAATTACAGGTTGGAGGTCAGACGGGTGGAGCGGCCACAGGTGCAGGCTATCGTCATCAGCAGCCTTTAAAAGCCAGTGGACGCCTCACCTCGTCGCCAGATCAACTCGTCTAGTTCTGCTGTCAGTTGTATCCCGCCTTACTTCCATTTTGTCTACTACTTTTTGGCTCACGATTTTTGCTTCTGTCCCAGGACCTGTTTTTGCACGCCCCTTGTCGGATCTCCACGCCTGATCCCCCTCCCCGAGCTTTTCCTGCCTCACGTCGGTCTGGATCTCGCCAGCAACGCCCGAACAATAAACAACAACATTTTTGTTTTTACAGCCTGTCGTCCCGTTGTCTGCTTTGGGGTCCTCTCCCATCCGCGAACCCTAACACAATGGAGCTAGGGGTTTTAATGTTTATATGGTTTAGCGATAGCACTCTCACTACATACATATATAATATGTAATAAATATGAAGTGCACTACTCCAGATTGTCCCTAGTTTAATTTATTTTTTGGCTTTTGGCCTCAATAGTGAAATTGTAAATTAATTGTATGACAACTGTCTTATTATCCCCTTATAATTATATATTTTCAGGTAGTTCATTCACAAAGTCTGAGTGTATGTTGTCGGCGATTAGCCTAGCAATGATCTTAATTGTGGTTGTCAGCCCAAAACCCTCTAAATATATATTAAATGCATCTTACCAGATATAAAATGACTACTACATAATCTGTGGTAGTCGTTTGGAGCCCAGTTTTCTCGTCGAATTGCAGCAGTCAATCTCGCTCTCCTCTCCGGGTCTCTCGGAATACGGTAAAACTTCAAGTCTCTCCGTCTATCTTCTCTGTTTTTGCAACCGACCGCCACACACGACTTCACCATTTTGATTATTAATGTTAATGAGCAGAAAAACACGCCATAATAGGAGGAATTTACGAAGCGCTAATGCATTAACATGACGAGTATACGGACAACATGGCGCAGGGGCGTGGCTGTGACGTCACGTGAGTAGGGTGTATAGGCTGGGCCGGCCTTGTTTACATTGGAAAATAGAAATAAAGTAAGACAAGTGGTAGGTAAGTGAGAAAAAGGAGATAGAACTCAGTGGCTGTACTTCCCCCAGCATGATAGCTTCTAGTGCAGCTTAGACTGAACTGTGAGTCTAATCCGACTTCAACTAGCCTGACCATAAACTTTGTCGAATAGGAGTGTTTTTAATCTAATCTTAAATGTCCAGACTGTCTCGGCTTCTTTAATATTAGCTGGAAGCTGATTCCATAAAACGGGCTTGGTGGCTAAAGGCTCTAGCTCCGACAGTACGTTTAGAAACCCTGGGAACGACCAGTAGACCTGCATTCTGAGAGTGGAGTGTTCTGTTGGGGCGGTATGGAACCAGAGCATCGGTGAGATAAGATGGCCCCAACCCATTAATGGTCTTAAATGTAAGAAGGAGGATTTTAAATTTAATTCTAAACTCGACTGGAAGCCAGTGAAGGGCCTGGAGCACAGGGGTGATGTGCTCTCTTCTATTAGTTCCTGTTAAAAGTCTTGCTGCTGCGTTTTGGACTAGCTGAAGACCTTTTAGAGACCTTTTAGGACAAGCTGCAAGTAGGGAGTTACAGTAATCCAATCTAGATGTAACGAACGCGTGAATGAATGTTTCTGCATTGTTTTTAGATAAAATATTTCTAATTTTGGCTATGTTGCACAGGTGAAAAAAAGGCCGTTCTGCAGGTTTGTTTAATACGAGCTTTAAACGATAAGTCTGGGTCAAATAGAACTCCTAGGTTTTTAACTGTGGTGCTGGAGGCTACACTTACATTGTCCAGAGTGACGATCTGGGTAGTTAAAGAGTCTCTCACACTTTTCGGGCCTATTATAAGGACTTCTGTCTTTTCAGGGTTAAGTAGAAGATAGTTAGTGCTCATCCAGGTATTTATATCTCGGACGCAGGTGCTAAGTTTATCCACTTACCTGATCTGCTCAGGTTTAATTGATAAATACAGTTGTGTGTCGTCAGCGTAACAATGAAAGTTAATGCTATGTTTTCTGATATTACCTAGAAGAAACATATACAGCGTAAACAAGATGGGCCCGAGGACCGATCCTTGCGGCACACTAACTCTAGAGTGAGGTGATGATTGCTGGTTTACATTGACAAACTGGTACCTTTTAGATAAATATGATTTAGACCAGCAGATGGCTGCTCCTCTAACGCCTATGTCACATTCTAGTCTCTGCAATACTATGTTATGGTCGATTGTGTCAAAGGCTGTACTCAGGTCCAACAGAACCAGGATCGAGACTAATCCAACGTCAGCGGCTAGTAACAAGTCGTTAGTTACTTTGACTAATGCAGTTTCAATGCTATGATGAGCTCGAAAGCCAGACTGGAAATTTACAAATAAACTATTGTCCTGTAGGTGCTGACAGAGTTGTTTAATTACCACTCTTTCAAGGACTTTGGAGAGAAAGGGTAGATTGGAGTTAGGTCTATAATTGGCCAAAATGTCAGAATCAAGAGTAGTTTTTTTTCAAAAGCGGTTTAATAACTGCATATTTAAAGGACTGAGGCACATGGCCAGTAACTAATGAGGTATTTATTATATTTAGGAATCAATATCAATAGTCAGAGGCAGGGTCTCTTTAAAAAGTTTGGTTGGGATCGGGTCTCGGAGGCAAGTTGATGGTTTGGAGGACATCATAATTGCAATTACATCGGTTTGGTCTACAGTGGTCAAGTTTTTTAATATTTTAGAGGGGTTTATAGGAGATTCTGAATTTTCAGTCTGCACTTTATCAGACCTAATAGTTGGAAGTAATTCATTTATTTTATTTCTAATAGTTGAGATTTTATTGTTAAAAAAATTGGGTGGTTGGGATATAAGGTTCTATTGAGCTGTGACTGTAATTTGTGCCGGATCCTGCCGGAACAAGACCCGGCACCTCTTGATTTTGGCCTCCCTATGTTCCGGGACTTATTTGGGCAGATCCGGCACCTCTCGTGTATAGAAAACAATAATAATATAAAAACGTTTTTAAAAATTGTAATAGCCCCAAATGGGTGGAAAGAAGAAGAGGAGTCGTTGATGGCTTTCTCCACTTTCTATGGCAACAAGAAAACAAAAAATAACAGCGGACTGTCGCCACATTCGACCGCAAACTTTTGCTTCTCGCCCGTCTCCCCCTTGCTTCCTACTATCTCACAGCTCTCCAGTCCCAGCATCTTTTAAAGGGACCGCGCTTAGTTACGGACATTACAGTATAAAATAAAATGATATGCATAAATTCATTTACAGAACAAATCCCAAAAATTGCAAGTCGTTTATATAAATTTAACGTCATTTGAAAGAGTCGGATATTTGTTGATGCACTAAAAAACTGGACCAAAAAAAAAAGAAGGAAGATGGTTCTAAACAAGTCAGAAGAGCAACAAACGGCGATGAGGGCAGCTGCAGCGATCATGCTAACGGGCAGGACCAGGTGCAGCAGGAGGCTAGCACCGCAGCAGCTAGCCAGGTCCACGGACAGCCAGCCAAGCCGGAGCAGGAGGCTGCTACTGCTAGTCAGGTTTAGCGCCACCCGGAGTGGGAGCCAGCTACAGCGCCAGCAGTCAGCCAGGTGGATCACCAACAGCCGGAGCAACAGGCCAGTACCCTTATGGGAAAAAATTCTGGTTTGGGCTGCACAATTTGTAAGACGGTGGGGAACTTTGGGGCCAAAGAAGACGGGGGGATGAAACTCGCAAAAGAATGGGTTTTTGTTATTTATTGTAATTGTAACCGGTTTGAAACGCGCCGCGCCCTGACACAATCCGCTATCTACAGTGCAGGGATGCTAACCACTGCGCCAATAAAGCTTGAGCCAACAGTACAGCTGGCAGCGTTCCTACTTGAAGGCATCGCAGGTAAGGTTTTCCACACATCGCCTCACACACGCGGACTTGCGTGTACCCGTAACACTCAACCCCCGAAAACCTTCGCTGCCGATTCGGGTCACGGCACCACTGTAACTGGTTTGAAACGTGCCGTGCCCCGCTCCCACCTCTCTGACCAGGCTTGGATGCGAATCCACACCGCGTTGCACGACACGCTCCACATTAACAGTGCGGGGACGCTAACCACTGCGCCAATAAAGCTCGAGCCAACGGCGTAGCCGTCAGCGTCCCTACTTGAAGGCATCGGAGGGAAGGTTTTCCACGCACCGCCTCACACACGCGGACCTGCGTGTACCCGTCACATAATCTCAGATTATTATTTTTTTTCTTTTTTTTTTTTCTACAAGTTAGACTGAATGTTACTGTAAGTCCCACTTGTGGTTATGTGTGCAATTGCCCGTGCTGCGCAGAGTATAGCCTAAATAATTGTAAATTATTGTCATAACATTTATACCATGGATATTTTCTGAAATTGAGGCTTGTAAGTCCCATAGCATGGCAAGTGGGCATTTGCGTGTTGTTTTCAGCACCATTTTCTGCGTATGTTCCGGGACCTGTGACCGTCTCGTCATCCCTGCGCTGTTATATGTACCTTGCGTTCCGACACCTTATGATTTACAAATTAAGCACTGCTGCGAGCTCTCCCAAAATGTATTGGATGTCTATCGCCGTCAATGGCAGCCAATGAGATAATGTTTAGTGTATAGAATATGTATACGTACAGTATACGAATACGTATTTGTCTACATCTAGTAGTATTTAGATCAAGCCCGTCGACGGGGTGGGGGGCAACCAGGTATGTTGTCCCGGGCCTCAGGACCATAGGGGTCACTGAATGACCCTTAATTTATTTTACTTTACTTTCACTTTTTTTTTTTATTGAAATCATTGTCTGATTAAATACTGTTAATATTATAATTATGTTCTACTCAATATATACTTAAAAACTCTAACATAATAAATTTTTAAAATATATATTTTTTCCTTTTTTTGCACAACGCCCCCCCCAGCCCCTCAGTCTTAGCAGAGAATGGATTGACCCCGCTCTGGCACACTGAAGGCTACACTACGTACGTGCCATGAAGCGGGAAATTAAAATCTGTCATTGTTATAAACTTTAAACATGGTGAGTTGTCATAAATTGGGTGCACAGAAAAGAAAAACAGATGAAGATCATAGAAGTGAACAAGAAAAAAAATGATAAATATTTTAAAAGGGGGAAAAGAAGCCAGAGAATTAGGGCTAGAGTTGTCTGTGGACAGTGATGTCAGTAAGTGAACAACAGCCGCTAACACCGAATGTTTACATTCGCGATCACCGTGACCAAAGCCCGATTCGAGTCTGTCACCGGCCGCTTGTCACCTATTGAGCTGCGGTATGACAAGACATGCAGCTCGGGTTGGGCAAAAATATATACTGCAACATTTGAGGAGGAACGGGGATCACTAGACCTGCTTAATGCCATCTATGGCATGGGTCTACAAAGTATTTATGTTGATCTCTGCACACTGCTACGCATTTTCTTGTCTTTGCTGGAGGAGAGCGAGCCTTCAGTAAAATGAAAATAATAAAAAACTACCTACGCTTCACCATATCACAGGGCAGGCTTAACAACCTAGCCATGTTCTCCATTGAGCGAGAGCTTGCTCAAAAACTGGATTTCACTGATGTTATAAATGACTTTGCTGTCAAAACATCTAGGCGCATCATTGTTTGAGGGCTTGATAACCACAGGAAGGGGGCAGGCACAGGATGTTTAGTTATTCGGTTTTGTTGCTTAGCAGGCAGGCATAGCACTCTCAGTTGTATTCCTTTGTAGCTTACATGGGACAATAGATGGAAATTGTTTGTTTATATTGTGTCACATAGTATTATGGTCCGTTAATTTTAACTGTCCATCTCAAATTAAACAATTTGAAAATTTACACTGTCATTGCTTGTGCAGCGTTAAAAGTACTGCGTATGTTGTCGTGACAAGCCGGTGGCAGGGGTGGGGTGGCCCTATAATGGTCTCTTCTAGATATCCTAAAGAGTATTTCCGTTCATTTAAAATTCGTTTTTAATTCATTTTCGGACGTATTTCTGTAGATTTAAATGTATTCAGGTAACATTTGAGTTTGTTGATAGGTATTTAAAAGTCCCACTGTACTTAAACGCAACTGCGCTCTCCTGCTTATGCTGGTCATTATGTTGGTACCTGGAGAGCAGAATAAATTTTGGAGTCCGTAATTAATTGGTGTCAAAAACTTGAGAACCATTGTCAAAGGTTTGTCACAAACGTCACACGGCGTTATACAAAACATTTTGAACACGTCAAAGAGCGCTCATGAAGTTGTCGCCGGGATCAAAACATGGCGGAGTTGGAGCAATAATGAGTTACATAACGTGGATTCCAATTTTTAAATGGGTGCCTTTGGCTTTGACATGAAAACATTGTTAGATTGATAACTCGCAGGAAAAAAACAACAACTTGACTATGCCGTTCCCGTTTGAACACGGACATCTCGCGAGATGTGGATACGACTACGCTAGTTTCGTTTGCCGTTTGCTATCATGTAAGTGACAGCAGCGTCTATCCGTGACGAGACTTCCTCAGCGTTGTTGGTGAATAGCCGCTGCTGCGCTGACGGGCGGACGGGAAGAAGCCGCAGAAGGGATCAGCAGTGGCAAAGGAGTGACAGTCCTGTAGATTGACTTCTATCAAGTGTGTCATCTGTTTTGGGCAAAACCAAGAAAGAAAGGGACGGGCAGGTGAAAGTAAGGAAAGATGGCGGCCGCGGCCTCGGCCTCGCCGGGCTCCGGCTCGTCCACCCCCTCGGACTGGATTGTACTCCGAGACGGTTGCCTGCGTTGCGACGAGGAGGGCCTGCGAAGCCTTTCCTACCACCCGGCCCTCAACGCTATTCTAGCGGTCACCAGCAAAGGGGCTATAAAAGTCATAGACGGCACTTCTGGGGCAATTCTCCAGGCCTCTGCGCAGCACGGTAAGCAATCGGAGCTCTCCGGGCAACCACGCTCGACTCGGGTTCTGATTGTCAACACGACACAAGCTCAGAGTTGGACCTCGGCTAACTATAGCTAGCCGCCGCCACTCACAGTTGTTTTGGGGCCTAATGAGATGATTGAATCGCGATCGATACTTCAATACGTACGCTGACACGGTGCGTTGATCGGTTAGACAGCACGTAGGAAGAAGGCTTATTCTTTAACTTCTAAGTCATTCTTTGTGTCTCCATATCTATGACCTATCGACTATCGAGGCTAATATTAGCGAGATATATATCAATCAAATCTCAACAAACACGCGATGAAAGTTGCAGTCGCATCATTTTGCACCACCGTAAGCGTCGTTCTATAATAGTCATCATCATGTTGTGCAATTAAACAGTTTCATTGCGGGAAATGTGTTGATAATGTATTGACACTTAGCATTGGCTACCACTGACGGCGATAGACGTTCAATCCGTTTGAACCGGGAGGGTTGGCAGCGAATGAACGAATTGGACGTCTACTAGTGGCAAACTCATGCAGTTCATGAACAAAATTTCTTTTTGCAATTGCGGCAAAGTCCCAAACTGTCTGCCAGTCGTTGTATACAAAGTAATGCATGTGTAGTATAAGTACACTGGTACCGATCATTAAAGAATCGGACCAAGTTTACTGCTTTGATTGCAATCATGCATAACATCATGCTCAGTACACTGTTTGCTAGTGAAACAATAGACAAAATAGGTCAAGTTTTCATCTAGCTGCAGAGAACTGTACATAGATGCAACAAGGATTAGCCTTAGGTCCCATTCTAGTTTTTAAGACAAATGTGACTGACAAATAGACACCTTCCTCTTTCCTTCTGGGAAAAAAAATCTCCTTTTTATAAATACAGTGTTCACCCCTGCGAGCCAGTTAGAACTCTCTTGCTAACCAAAACAGCAGTATCAAACCACGTTTTAAATGTAATGTGGCGTTATCGCTCAATCTCAAGTGAGTTATTTCATGTTACGACAAAAAAAACGTCCTCTAGATTGGGTGACTGATCAAGTAATCTCTCCACATTTGCCATTTGTGCTCGCTCTTTCCCAGCTTCATGTAAGGTAATAATGTGGAACGGGTGTGTTGAGTTCACATTTATCATCGACACCTGCAATGTATACAGGCATGAAAATCTCACCTTTTGGCGAAATTTGCCGTTTTGAAGTAAAAAAGGGTCACCTATGTGAATTGTGTAGATCCGAGGAGAAAATTTTCAAGGGGGGGGGGGCGGTCGGGAGATATTTTTTAATGTCAGATGCTTGGTATGCAAGCGGGGAAAGCGGCACAAAGCCAAAAAAAACACCAGAGTGGCCAAAAAATTGACTTATGTCAACGAAACAAAGGAGGGTACACTGTTGTGTCCTGTCTCTTCAATGCCAAGCTTGGTTGCACGTTGGCCGTGAATGAACACCTAAAGCGCCGTCACCCAGTTGTAATTTTGGAAGACGACGGGATACAATTACAAGCTGGCAGATCGTAAGTCTGTCATCTAACTAACTAACGACATGTTTTATTGAAGTTGCTAAGCCTGTTGCGATATGCAATGAGTCCATTTATTGCACGATAAATAAAAATGAGGGTGGTAATTTTCACGGCTGCGTGTTATCGTCGCGTGCATACATTTGTGCGTGCGTGTACATGTGCGTGTTGATCGCGTATGAGACAGTTCCTTACACAGATGTTTATTGGTCATCAACACGCCGTAGAATTAAAGTTCAGACATACAAAATAAGGAAACACATCTATATTGAACACTAAATTTTAGCACTGCTACATTGAGGCAAATGGGGAAAAAGACAAGCTACTTTTGCCTGCTATAAAACATTGGCAGTCTTCTTCAAAACGCAAACTTGCGGTTAACAAAAAATGAGAAAAAGGTTTTTTTTTGCTGAGTGTAAAGCTTACTGTTAGCGGTTTAGTGAATGTACTTCCGGTGAACATTTCAAAAACATGTTCGTCATATAAATAACGATTTCTGGAGTTCATCCCACATACTTCAGAATTCAGATTCTACACTAAGAATAGCTTTAAAATGACACCCTTTCTGAAAAATCTGATTGGCAATGATTACAATACTATTGTGTATCGTAGTATACTGTAATATTAATGCTTGATATTTTCTTCAAGAATTGTTTTGAATCATGTTGGAAAGGTGAAGCCAGTGTTCTGAATCTGTTTACATTCCATTCTTTTGCACTAGTTAATGCTATCAGCATTTGACCTCATTGTTTATTTGTGGTTTATTGTTGTTATTTACGTGTTTATTTGTACTTTAATAAAGAATTCAAGTGTTCCAAAATGTTTTTGTGAATTGAAGCGTCATCAAAAATTTCATTGCTAATTTAATTGAAAAAGGAAAAAAAGTTTTTTAGATTAGTCGACTAATCGTTAGAATAGTCGGCTGACTAATTGGGAGAAAATTAGTCGTTTGGAACAGCCCTAGTTGTACAGTGTACCGGAACATATTTCCTCTACACCCTTCTCACCTTTTTAAACCCTGACCCATTTTCATGCCTGTATACATTACGCCAAATTCATACCACCTATACAGCATCCACCCAACAGTAAATATAATAAGACAAATTAGTTGGTATTAGTAATGCACTGAAATGAAAATATCGTATTTGGCTGAAATGTTGAAATATAGTAAAACAAGTTAACTGGTTGATTTTGTGATGCGTTTTGATATTTCAATGGATCAGGTCAAGACTTTAAATTATATACCACTTTTGATGCACAATAAATGCTGCACAAAGTGCTTCACATGATAAAACGGAGGCAAAAGCTATACCCATGTTGTTTTTGTGCACGTTATGTAGTCATTTGACACTTAGTTAGCTGAATGGCTTTATAGTGACTTGGTTGTTCTCCTAGAGTGGCTTTACATTATGATTATATATTTTTTTGTACAAAAAGATGATTCGGGAATATTTTATACTGTTAAACCTATTTTGTGGCTAATAACTTTAGTTGAGATTTGACAGAATGGGGGAAACCACTAAATAACATTTTTACTAGCATATAATCGAATTTAACAAATAAACTGAACATTGAACATGAATAATAAGTAACAAAATGAATGCGTCAATAACAAAAGATGAAACAATTCCCTTCTCTCCAATAAAACAATTCTTTTGGGAAAGGGATGAATTGTGCCTTAAGCCAAAGGAAGTTAAAAAACAAATAATCACTTTGGCAACGCTCTACTTCAAACCTGTTTGGTTGTTTTAACACTTTTTCTATTTTCAAACAAAATTAATCTAATTCTGAAAATGCTAACAAAAATATGCATCAAATATATTCCACACCACACACGCAGGTACTGCTAATGCAAGTCCCTTTGAAATTTACCCCAGAATAACTAGCATTTTAATTGCCATGTGTGTGTGTGTGTGTGCGCGCACGTGTGTGTGTATACATACATACAGTGGATATAAAATCGCAGCTAAATTTTTTTGTAGAGGAACACTTTGAATACACATCAGATTCTAAACGGAGGGAAAATGATCTTGAGTACCTTCCCTGATAATAACCAGGTGATGAAATAGTAACAAAATGATGCCACATAATTTTATAGAAATGAAAATGATCACCTTTTAGTGAGGGAAATCAAGGATACCCCAAAAATGAAAGTGAAAAAGTGATGCAGCAGACTGGTCCATTTTGCGAAAATGTTAGTGTAGCAACTCAAAATGATTCTCAGTAGTTTGTGTGGCCCTCCCTCCCGTGCTTGTACGCATGCCTGACAACGTCCGGACATGCTTCTAATGAGATGACGGATGGTGTCCTCCCAGGGCTAAACCAAGGTGTCACTGAGCTCTTGGACAGTCTGAGGATCAACCTGGTGGCGCCGGGTGGACCTAAACATAATGTCGCAGAGGTATTCTATTGGTCAGGGTAACATAGCGGCCAGTCATTGGTATAAATTCCTATATCCTCCAGGAACTGCCTGCATACTCCGCCACATGCCATTGTCGTGGAACAGGAAGAACCCAGGTCCCACTCCACCATTGTAGGTTCGGACAATGGGTCCAAGCATTTCATCCCAATACCCTAATAAGAGTCACAGTGCCATTATCTAACCCAGGGGCTGGCAAACCGGTCCTCAAGGGCCACAGCTGATCTAGCACAAGCAGTTTAACCAATGAGATCCGGGGAAACGAGACGCACCGGACTACGATCGACTGATTGCACTTGTAAGACACCAGATTGGTGAGAAGGTGTCCTCTTCATGGATTGCAACCAAAACCCGCGCCCACTGCGGCCCTTTGTGGAATAATTTGCCCACCCCCGAACTAATCTGCAGAGGGCTGTCAGTCCTTCCGGGGATATGCCTCCCCTGACCATCACTGACCCACCACTAAATCGGTCATGCTGAATGATATTGCTAGCAGCATAACGGTCTACACGGCATCGCCGGACCCTTTCACTTCTGCCGCATGTGCTCAGGTTTAACCTGTGCCAATCGGTGAAAAGCACAGGGCGCCAGTATCGTCGTTGCCAATTCTGGTGGTCAATGGCAAATGCTAATCGAGCTGTACGGTGCTGGGCAGTGAGGGCAGTGCCCACACAGGACATTAGGCCCTCAGGCCTCCCTCATGGAGTCTTGTTTCTGATTGTTTGGTCAGAAACATTCACACCAGTTCCCTGCTGGAGGTCATTTTTTAGGGCTATGGCAGTGCTACACTTGTTCCTCCTTGCACAAAGGAGCTGATACCGAATCTGATGAGGTGTTTCAATACCTTCTACGGCCCCGTGCAGCTCTGCTGGAGGAGCTACCCTTCTCCTGGAATCTCCTCTATGCTCTTCAGACTGTGCTGGGAGACCTTCTTGCAACGGCATGTATTGTAGTGCCATCTTGGAGGAGTTGGACGACTTGTGCAACCTTCTGTAGCTTCCAGGTACCGCACCACACTATCAAAAAAGATGTTGACCCAAGCCAAATGGAAAAACTGGAGCTGTAGAAAGTCAGGCAGTAAAAAATCAGCCAAAAGAGATGAGGACGGGGGAAAAAAGTATCCGTGGCCTCAACCTGGAAAACCATTCCTGTTTTTGGGGCCATCTCATTGTTGCCCCTCTGATGAACCTGAACAACAAAGATGCCGAAACTAATTAGCAACCCTGCTACTTAACTGACCAGATCAATATCCCCGAACTCTGACAGGTACTCTGACTAAAAAGTGTTCCTCTAATTGTTTTGAGCACTTTTCAATTTTAATTTAGCATTTAATGATACTAGGGCTGTCCCAAACGACTAATTTCGTCCCGATTAGTCAACCGACTATTTTCACGATTAGTCGACTAATCCAATATATATATATTTTTAACTACTTTAATAATGAAATTTTTGTTGAAGCTTATTAATTCACAAGAAACATTTTTGAACACCTAAATTCTTTATTAACGTATAAATATAACATAAATATCAATAATAAATCACAAACGATGAGGTCAAATGCTGCTGGCATTAACTAGTGCAAAAAAATAATGTAAACGGAAACACTGTGACTTCACCTCTTTAACAGGAGTCAAAACAATTCTGACTCTTTTTGTGGTATGTCATTGTCTATATTGTTCTAAATGTTCAAATGAATTGCAATGTCCCGGACAACCATTTTCAGAATACTTTGTGTGAGTTCAGATGCTTTTTCTGGTGTGCATTCCGCATTTTTAAGGGAGGGGAAAACTCTGAAATATTACAACAATTATTTTGAATGAAAGGCACACATACTCACAGTAACAAAAATTAAATATATGTATAGTATTAATTTAATAGTATACTACTATATGTATATACACAATAATACTTTATAATATAAAGTAACTAACATTAGTGCAGTCATGGATTACAGTAAGGCCAGTGCTGTTTCCATATATATTTCTGTTACATTATGTATATATTTTCCCCAAGTGGGAGCTTCCATGATCCTAATAAATTGAATAATAATTTAAAAACATACTATACTGTAGTATATTATACATATATTGATTATTTTATTAAATAAAAATGCACGTTGATACGATCCACATAAAGGCAACTTCCATTAAAAAAAATCGTTAGAAAGTTGTATGGACTTACAATCCGCTAGCTTTTTGTTTCTTGTTGTCTTCGAAAATGACACTTGTGTGACGGCGCTTCAAGTATTCGTTCATAGCCGACGTGCTACCGTGGTATACGAGCTCAGCTTAGCAAAGAGTACACACAGTGGCACCCTCCATATTTTCCTTGAAATAATTCCAGGCTCTGGCTATTCTGGTCCGCTTTTTTGGCTTCATGCCGCTTTCACGTGTTACCAATTCTGACCTTTTTGGTAATTGGCGGTGTTTTCAACTCCTCGCCGTAGTGAGGAGTGAACTGGCAATTCACTTTCGATTTCCTCCTCAGGAAGGCGGCGGCGTGCATAAAACACAGAGAGGTGTCGGATGGCTCTTTATGGATACTTTTATTGACCAAAACAAAAACGTGGGGGATGCAGCCACTCAACTCTGCGCTACTCGCGAACTTTTCCAACTCACCGATCTCGCTCCCTCTCTCTCGCTCGCCCACTTTCTTCCTATTTGCTCAATCTGTCAATGCCGGTCACATTGAAATAACAGCAGCCCCCTTGGGGGTGCCAGTAACAACCGCTTGCATCGCAAGCGCAGGCCATTCTATCCGCATGCATTTTTTTTTTTTAACCCGTCATTACCCGTCGATGGTATGTTTTGCCCGTCGACGCATTTACGTCATCGATGTCGTTGACAACGTTGACTAGTCTGGACAGCTCCAGATGATACCCTTATTTATCATTGTTTTTCTTTTGCTGCTTTTCCAGTTAAAGCCGGTGGCCGTGTCAGATGTCAGTACTTTCCTACTGTGGATAAGGTGCTTTTTGTTGACGACTATGCAGTGGGATGCAGGAAAGACCTAAATGGCATCCTCTTGCTGGACACAGCCCTCCAACCTCCAGTGACCAAACCTGAAGATCTGGTTCAGATGGAGCTTCCTGTCACTGAGGTAAAAATGATTTGAAAGAGGGAACAGGGTTATTATAGCATGTGAATAACGTGATTGTGATGCCAGCGATCAGTGTAAATGTTTTTTGTACTAAATTACTGCACATTCAAATGCAGTTTCCATCAAGGCTTGGTTGGATACTGTTTAACTACTAAATTTGACTCTCTCATTAAAGTGAAGACACTGTCAATTTGCTCCCTCTTGCCACAATTTCTGTTGTTGCTGCTAGTTAGCAGCTAGCTGACCTTTACATGTAAGCTAAACACTGCGAGAGAAAATTTTGTCCATGTTAAGACTGTTTTTTTTTTTTCCCTCAGGCCCAACATCTGCTGTCAGCTTGTCAGGAAAAGATCGATATTTCTAACACAAAGGGCTACGAACTCTTTATCGTACAGCTAAAAGAAGGCCTGAAGAATACCTCACATGAGACGGCAGCCAATCACAAAGTAGCCAAGGTGGGGTTAACGGCATCACTCCACTTCCTGCTCTTACCGTTTCGTCACATGTTTTAGTTTCAGCAAGAGTTCAAGTCTTACCATTCCAGAATGCCTTAATTCCACAGTGGTAACGCAATTATCTAATTGGTACACCTTTCCTTTTAGTTTATGTCATGTGGTGCAACAATTTCTGACAATGAAGATTTGTGTCCTAATGCGGAAGCTCGTCGGCAATGCGTATGTGGTGGTTGGCAGATCACTCGGACACCACCGTAATCTTCGCCATTTCAGAATTAAACAAAGAATGAATATTCACTGACTTAACACTCCAATGGCGTTCTGTGCACACGCTTGTGCGCAACTGTGTGACTGTGTTGTTTTTGACACTCCTTTTATTTATTTTTTGCCTCAGTCTTTTGGATGAAAATACTTATCTTCGCCTCGTATTAGTCGGTGATTACTCAAAATGTTTTCGTCTGTAAAATTCAAACATTTTAGTCCAGAAATAAACAAAGGTTTGCCACAATTTCTTCGATGCGGTGACTGTGGACCTACGCCGTTAATGAAGACCCGATTTGAACCCTACGCCTCCCAAAAAATCCTGACTACACGTCATGGCGAGGCGTCGTGACGTGAACGTAAAAGGACTGATTGGTCTATGCCGTCGACAGGAACGCAGAAGCATAAATCAGCCCTACACGGGACACTGGCGGAGTCACGCCTGCCGGGTTCAAGGCGGGGAGCAGAGCGAATGCACATGTATAGATTCAAATAATGCTTTAATGCTTAACCCTTATGCAATTGCTTAATGTGGCAGACAAATTTCGATTCGGGAAATGGCTGCCTCTAGACGCCTTCTCACTCAGAGCAAAGCACCAGATAGCAGTTTGTGTAAAAGATGAGCAGAACATCGAAACATAACATACATATGTTATGTTTCGATGTTTCGCTCGTATTTGGAGCATGTCAAATTTTACGTCTGATGTTAAAAGGATCGTATGTCGAGGTGCCGCTGTATTGGAAACTGATTCAAGCGGCTCTGTAAGTTGAGGTTGATGTATTTTTTTCTGTTCTTTCCTCTTAGTGGGCGACAGTAAACTTCCAGCTTCCTCACCATGTGCTGAAGCTGGTTGCCAGTGCCATTGTTAGTGAGCTCAAGAAGATCAACCAGAACATAGCTGCCTTGTCTGTGGCCTCATCCATCATGGACAGACTCTCCTACCTCTTGTCAAGTGCCCGACCCGAGCTAGGGGTGGGGCCTGGGCGCTCTGTAGATAGGTGAGCGATCCACTTAAAAAGGAACATATGCATCTCTATACCATTTGGGAGTTTTGGTTTAAGTATGAGAAGAATTTATCGGTGTCCATAAAAAGTATTGAATTAAAAAATGTGTATAATATATATAAGTCACCACCCTTTGCTCTGATGACTTTTTTTGCACACCCTTGCTATTCTCTTGATGAGTTTCAAGAGGGAGTCACCTAAAATGGTTTTTGACTTTACAGGTATACCTTTTCAGGGTCAATTAGTGGAATTTATTCATTCATCATTGGTGTTGGGACCTTCATTTGTGTTGCGTTGAATGAGTGTGTCCAAACTTTTGGCCTCTACTGTATGATATTACTATAAAATAATATAATATTTTGACGTTTGTAATTGCGGAGCGCACTGTACTTTCTGCGTTTGACACAAGTTAGAATTCTGTAATGTTACTGTCATTTGTGTTTTCTTTTTTTTATATAGCCACTATTAAGAATAATATACAGTGTATCACAAAAGTGAGTACACCCCTCACATTTCTACAGATATTCCAGTATATCTCTTCATGGGACCACACTGACAAAATGACACTTTGACACAATGAAAAGTAGTCTATGTGCAGCTTATATGATAGAGTTCATTTATTTTCCCCTCAAAATAACTCAAAAGATAGCCATTAATATCTAAACCCCTGGCAACAAAAGTGAGTACACCCCTTTGAAAAACTTATATCCCTAAATGTCCAAATTGGTACTGCTTGTCATTTTCCCTTCAAAATGTCATGTGACTCTTCTGCATTGCTGCAGAGATTGAAGAGGTGGGGGGCTCATTTTGAGTTATTTTGAGAGGAAAATAAATAAAATCTATTATATAAGCTGCACACAGACTACTTTTCATTGTGTCAAAGTGTCATTTTGTCAGTGTTGTCCCTTGAAAAGATAAATATCTGCAGAAATGCGAAGGGTGTACTCATTTTTGTGATACGCTGTAGGAGTCGGAGATTATTATTACTGGTAGGAATATCCCCGATGCGATCACATCATATTTTAAAGATTGAAATTGGGTGAAAAAGATTCAAATATTTTTTTTGAATGCCGTTTCTTCGCCGCACAGTCCGAACCGTTTGACAGAGCGGCACCCTTCGAATATCGAAACGACCGGAATTTTTGCACGACGCAGATACTTTTTCAAACGACCCCGAAAATTTTTCCCTTCGCCCGTTAACGCCGATTTTTCAACAAAAAAAAAAGAAAAAAAAAAAGAAAATTCAAAATGTATCTAAAAAAAGCCCGGGACGCTGAGGGGCAATAAATGTTGTATAAAGAATTTGGGGGAAAAAAATTACTGTTCCCCCCAAATTTGCCAAAAATGTCCCATTATTTGTAATGGTGATGCCTAATTATATGGGGCTTTGCTATAGCAAGGGCCCGGACAGTAAGATTCAAATTTTTTTTTGAATGACGTTTCTTTGGCGCGCCGCACAGCCCAAACTGTTTGACCGATCGACACCGTTCGAATATCGAAACGACCGGAATTTTCGCGTGACGCCGGGACTTTTTCGAACGAACCCGGAAAAATTTCCTTTCGCCCGTTAATTTTCAAAATGTATTCAACCCTACAAATTTTGACCAAATTTCGATGCCATTGACGGCCATGGACGTCCAAATTTCACATTCATTTCCAATGACATCTACTTTGGTTAATGCTATTGACGGCCATGTATGTATGTCGATCCGATTGATGCCACTGTACTTGGATTCAATTGATGCATATGTAAGTCGATTCCATTGACGGCCATGGACGTCCAAATTCCTCATTCATCTTCAAAGGGAAAAACACAAATGTCCCCAAATCAACAGGAAATGACCAGATATCAATAAGATGTGTCCGCCAAATGTACCCGATTCCATTGACGCATATGTTGCCATTGACGTCCAAATTTCCCATTCATTTCTAATGGCAAAAAAACCTTTGTCCCCAAATATTGCCCCCGAAATGTCCCTAAATCAACCTGGGCAGGGCTAAGATCTGTATCTCCCTACAGCAAAGTCCCATAGTAATTTTTCCAGAAATTGCAGTTTTCTAGTTTTTAAGTATTAATTAATTTGCTGTCTATGATGGTGAGAGACGTCCAATCCAATTTGAGTCATTTGAAATCAACTCTGATTGGACATCTATCGCCTGCCAAAGTCAAATAAATGTAACGTTTATCGCTGTCAATTAAGGGCTTTAGGCAACAAAATAATTGAGAGGTATAACAATAAAGGATGTTCCCCATCTGATCACGTGATTGGAAGTCAGGTCACTTGTAAAAGATCGGAAACAGGTGGAAATGATTGGGTTTTTTAAGATTTTTTTTTAATGGCAATGAAGAAATGATATAAAAAATGAAGGAATAAATTGCCGAGGTATTGGATCGGTGCTTGTTATCGGCGGATTCTCAAAATCGGGTGACTCCACTCAAACTTGGATTCAAAAATGTGTGATCGGGACAACTTGATGATGACTAATGATCAGTATTTGTTTGAGATGAGCTGATTTGTGTTTTTTTGGGGGGGCCGATGCCAATTTCACATGGAATAATTTGAAAAATATCATTTGCTTGAATTCGATTTAATCCTAAAATTTGCAGGCTGATTCCAAAATTTCAGTCACTTTTTTCTTGCACGTCAAGTTTGGACCTCCACAGAGCTTTCGTACCTACTATAGTACCATGTTATGTTTATGCTTTTTTTCTTTCATATTTGTTTGTCAATATTGAACATTTTCACTGAAGTAAGCAGAGTAGTTTAGCTATTTTTTATTTTCTAGAGTTCAAAAACTTAATTAGTTCAAACCAGCTGTGTGCAACAAAAATTGTGGTCCCCAGTCTAACTGGCCTGACCGATAACCAGTCTATCACTACTTCATTGAAGATGCTGTTTTTGTCGCCATATAGATCTTTAATGTACAGTGAGGCCAACAGAAGGGAGACGTTTACATCATGGCCACATGCTGGGTATCGGTGGGCTCAGCCTGATCCAATGGCTCAGGCGGGCTTTTACCACCAGGTAGGACCAATTGGTAGTAGAGACGTACGAAGCCAAGTGACTTGTAAACTAACCCTTCCTGTCTTTCCATAGCCTGCTTCATCAGGGGATGACAGAGCTATGTGCTTCACCTGCAGTGTATGTCTGGTATGTTGGGAACCAACGGACGAGCCGTGGTGAGTTGATATTCTTGCTCATAGCATGTAATAGTGCTGTACATTTCGCATATTTTCTAGGGACGTATCGAAAGCATCATTTTTATCTCCGAAACCGAAAACCAAATATTGGGAACGCTTGGCCGAAAAATACACAGACATATAATCCATTTGAAAAAAAATATATTTTATTTCATTGTTTTCCGTTGACTGCCCTTTGCCTAGGCATTGTTTCGAAGGCTGGAAAAATTTAGTTTGAAAGGTGCCAATTCTGAAACCCCATGGGAGGGGGCGGTGGCGGTCCTAGGATTTTTCTAGAACTGGGCCAAGAAGGGGCCCCGTGTAACCTTTAGGAGCCAAGTGTCGCTGCCATCTTTGTTCAGTGTTTGTTTCGTCAACAAGTCAATACACAGATTATCCAGCATCAGGCTGTTAAAACATCTGGTAAAAACCAGTCAAGTTTGTAATAATTCAAATTTAATCGTAATGTGTGCAAGTAAGGATACAATACATGAAGAATAAATTTAATCACTTTTTTGAAAAGCAATTGAAAACAAAATTGGCATTAATATTGAACATGCTCTCGAAACAACATTATCTCATGCTCTCTCACAAAAGGATTTGCCGATTGCCATGCTTTGTCATAAAATGGGACCCGGGGCATTTCAAGGGCCATTCAATTAGAGAGGGGGCCAGTGCCCCTGTGGCCCCCCTTAACACCGCCACTGGGAGGGTGCGTTCCCGGCGTTAGTGAGCGCCCTGCTTCGTTAAAGCTTTCTGTTCGGTGGTAGACACACGTCACGGCAAATTTGGGACACTCGAAAAATAGTTCTCAAGCCTCCAATTGCTAAGCTAACTGAGATCCCGATGTACATTTGTGTGGAACTGTTGCTCACAAACAAAAAGGTTTTCTGTTTAGGCCGAAACTAGTAAAACGCTTTACAAGGGCATTACAATCTCTCCTACTACTTAAAATAAAACACGGTGTTTTCTTATGCAACAAGTGGAACCGATTGAGAGCCAGGCGAGTGGGACAAGTTCTAGCCGAGCCGAGTGAAGTCGCTCCCAGCTGGATTAAACGGCAACTGGCAGAGGGGGTGTGGGAAAAAATTGACAAAAAGCTGAAGTGGTCGTCCTGTAAACATATTGTACTTAACCACCACAAATGCACATGTATGCATCTAAATACTACTATTATCAAGCGAACATTCTACAAATAAACTCCAAAATACGCACGGGCTCAGTGCACTGTACTCGATGTGACCTGGGACATGTTTTGTTGACGTCATCACAAGAGGACTAAGGTTCTTCCCACTTTTCGGTGGTAAACTTTGGGCCTTTTAACCGAAAATGCAATTTTAGCGTTTTTTTTCCGGTCACAACTCTTAATATTTTCCTGCTCCCCAGGTCTGAACATGAGCGACACTCCCCCAATTGCCCGTTTGTAAAGGGTGAGCACACACAAAATGTTCCCTTGTCGGTCACCCTGGCGACCAGTCCTGCCCAGTTTCCCAACAGTCCTGACGGTTCAGACAAAATTGCCTGCTACGGCTTTGGCAGCTGCCCACAGTTCCTGGCCGTGGCAACAAAGAGGGGCAAGATCTGTATTTGGGATGTTTCCAAAATGATGAAGGTCAGATTACACACCATCATCAGTACTGTATGTTGTATGAAGACTAAATGGTAGGCTTGGACTAATGCAAATGCATTTTGTAAACAGGTGCACTTGAAGTTTGACATTAACCCATATGACCCGGCCATTTTGAGGCAGCTGATTATGTGTGGCGGCGAACACGGCCAGCAAACACTGACAGAGTCCCGGAGACCCACTTTGGCCTGGCTTGAGGAGTCCTCCTCTTGCTCAGACCTGCCCAAACTGGAGGGCGATAGGTAAGCCTCATTTATTTTCCCCAGTGGAACCTCCAAACTTCAGTTTTTCCTCAATGAACTTTTGATTCATTTCTAAATTAAATTATTTAACAGTATATGGTGGTCCTGGCATGATGATACTTTAAACTTTTTGTTTTGATGAATTACCTACAACTCTTAAAACAAGAGGTAAATCTCATTGAAACATGCTTTGTGATACAGTGATATGCAAATGTTTGGGCACCGCTGATCATTTTTAAGATTTTCCTTTGTAAATCACTGACTGTTGGATTGCGCAGTCAGACTATAGCCTAGTTCGGGCCTAAAAAAATCCAGCCCGACCCGACACGGCCCGCTGGTATTGAGGCCCGACCCGGCCCGAACCCGATCAAATAACTAGATCAGGGGTTTTCAACCCAGTCCTCAAGGCACACTGTGGGTCCTGGTTTTTGTTCCAGCCGATCCAGCAGAGACAGTTGAACCAATGAGGCTTCTGCTAAAACAAGCCACACCTGACTGCAATCAACTGATTGCACTTGTAAAACACCAGATTGGGGAAAAAGTGTTGTCATCTTGTTTGGTAAGAATGAAATCCTGCACCCACAGTGTGCCTTAGTGGAATAGGTTGGGAACCCCTGAACTAGATATGCAGGCCCGAGCCCGAAAAAAACTTTTTTTTTTTTTTTTTAATTTGTTGGAGTGACGCGAAAAAAAACGCAGCGATTTATTTTCATTTCTTCGAGTTGGCAGAAAAAAACACAAGTTTTCTTAATGTTTAAATAGTCTACATATTTTTATATCATTATAAAAACATTTACACAACGAAATGACGCTGGGAAAGTTTAATATTAAAAAAAAATGCGGTTTTGCAGACACACAGAGGAGAAGATTCAAAAGGATCACATTTGTGTTGCCTTTGTGTGTATAAATGTCTTTCGTAACGAATTCACAGTTGTCAGAAATAAAATGCAAGTTTACTCAATATCTAAATAGTCTACATATTTTTATGAGAATTATAAAAGCATTTACACAACGAAATAACACTGTGAAAGTTTGTTAAATATATTTCTGAGTGTGTGGGATATTGTTCTCACATGGACGCGCCTCTCTGACAAGGAGAGGGAACAGCAGCAAAAAAAAAAAAAAAAACTACAAATGCTTTGAAATAACATTCTTTATTGTAATGACAACGATACCAAAAATAAATTATAAAAAAAAATACAAATGAAATAAAAGCTTTTAAACTGCGGGCTGGCCTTGACTGCAGTCTGCAACTTGCGGCCTCATGTCCTGCTCTTTATTTCTGTGAAATAAGGGAAATAACTAGACCGGCTCGGACTAAAAATGGCGATTTGAACAGCAGCATATTATGGCTTACTTACAGTGTTTATATTTTTTTGGTCGTCGTCGTGCAGGAATAATATTGCGTCCACTGGCAGGTTTCAGTGACGTTCTCCGCTGATCTATTGTGTGGCCTGCCGCGCTGAAAACTCTTCACGCAGCTGCTGCTGCTGCTGCTGCTGCTTGCAGGGGTGCACAACACTTTTTCTTGCCAACTTGGAAAGTTTTGGGTATATATTTGTTGCATTCGACGAAGCCGACACAGTTTTTTGTTACATCTTCCACGATCAATTGAAATTCTTTCCACACCTCACTCCTACCGGTGCATTCTTGCCTCTTCCATTCCCCCGTCTTCAGTTTGTTTTTAACTTCTCGCTGCTCCATATTGAAAAAGAAGTACCACGAGGATGAGGAGTTGTGGAGTTGTGTACACGCGCAAGGCGCCAGAACAGGAGAAAATGAAAAAGAGGGCGGTGCCTCGGCCGTGCGCAAGTGCTACAGCGGGAGGACAAGAAGAAAAAGCGGGTGGCACCACGGCGTTCATGTGCGTGCGTGCACAAGCAAAAGCGCAATATAGAGAGCCTGCTCTCTATTTATTTATTTATTTTTAATAAATATATAATTTATTAGTCCGGCATGGCGACCCGACCCGAACGTGAATGCTTAACATTTTGGGCCCCATTCGGGTCGGGTTCGGGCACCAGATCCAACTTCTAAGTCAGACTGACACATTTTGGTCCTCAGGCCACACAATAAGTACACCACATTATTCGGCGCACTGTCCATTTTGAAGAATTTTTTTTTTACCTTTATTGGCCTGAATATAAGACTGTGTTTTTTTGCATTGAAATAAGATTGAAAAAGAGGGGGTCGTCTTATATTCGCGGTCTAGACATTATACCCATTCACAACGCTAGATGACGCCAGATATCATTGAAGCGATGTTCTTTTATGACAGATCTCAGCTACTCTCCCCATTCACGAGGCTAGATGGCGCCAGATATCATTGAAGCGATGTTCTCTCACGACAGATCTCATCTACTACGTAGTTTAACCAGTTTGCATTATTTTATTGCAGTGTTTTTCCTTATTCAGATTTGTTTCAAGACTACAGTTACAGTTAGACTTCACTTTGGTGGTTAATGCAGTTATTGCAATTTTGTTGTTTTATCACAGTAGATTGGTTTATTTACATTTCAAAAACTAGAGGCCATTAATTTACGAATGTGATTGCACTTTAGTTTACATATTTAAATGTTCAGATATTAAGATTTGAATGAGGCAAAATAACATGCTTTTTCTCTCAAATATATTGTTATAATCATTTGTGTCAGATGTACTGTCACCAGTGTTGGGAATAACAGCGTTATAAATAACGCCGTTACATGACGGCGTTATTTTTTCAGTAACTGGGTAATCTAACTAATTATTTTTTCCGCCGTTCCTGTTACTGACGGTCAAAAGCGGTGCATTACTTACTTTGAATAAATTGAAGAAACTACCAGCCGTAGCGAGTCTACTCTGCTGTGTTTATTTGTCATCCAAGACTTGGGGTGCGTTCAGGTTCATGGCAGTGAAAATAGTAAACACACATAGCCTTCCTTTGCAAGAACGATGGCGTTGCCGTTTGATACGGTCATAATGTGCAGGTCTTGCACCCATCCGCAGCAAAACTGTTCGAAGCTTTGTAGCGATTTGTAATTTCGGAATCACTGATGAGTTTAATAACGTACACCAAACAATAAATACAGCAGAATGTCCATTTCGTGTAATTGTGGAAGCCCGTCGACATCTTAACTCCATTTGTCTTCGGCTTGCTCGTAGACATGTGCCGGTTACCGGTTTCACGGTTTACCGTGGTGTGAAAACGTCGCGGTTTCAAAACCACTAAAATTTTCCGTCATACCTTAGTACGGTATTCGCTATTTTTCATGTGCCAAAATGCAGCCGAAGTGGCTTGGTGCAGCACCGCTCACCCCTTGCCGTTTGTTGCCGTGAGTGTCACTAAACAGCCAGCAAACCCAAAAACAAATCCTCCAAATACAAGGCGTACTTTTCTTCAATTTATTGAGCTCTCAAATCGTGGTGAAATATACAAATAAATACATTTAAAACGCTGTACAATTGTATTTTTCCACGTGTGATTAGGTTCAACAGGATAGCAGTAGCTCCATTAAAATGTTCGCCAAAAACAAAACACACATTTTCCTTTCAAAGTCAATATACAAACTAACTAAAACTTACAAAGACGAATGTTAGCCTAGGCTAAACTGGGAAAGCAGCTTCTTTTATGTCTCATAGCTGCTGAGTGAGAGAAAAGCTTGAATACAGGGGGGAAGAAAAAGAAACGCGTCAAAGATCGCTAATTGAGAGAGGACACTCACTCCTCCCTTTTTTTTTTTTTTTTTTTTTAGATGAAACCTTTCCTCAACAATATTTACATTTTAACAAATTTATAAAACTAACTTATACATTTTTAACTAACTTATTAACTTATGAATTCTTTGTTCTTTTTAACACAAAGGCATGGCATCATGTAGACTAGAGTTGACACAGTGGCTGAAAATGGTGAAACTTCACTTGAGCTTCCCCCCTCAAAAAAAAGTCATACAGTATATATTTTTAATTTTATTTAGAAGTGTTTTTACTTTTTATAGCAATTATTTTGTTCTTACTCTAAAATTGAGCAACTTGAGCTGTGGCTGTGGGTATAGTCTAGGTTCTATTTATTTTAATTTTATATAATATTTGTTATTTTTTGTCAATTTATTTATTTTCACATTATATTCATGTTCCAATTTGCAAATATGTTTTGAAAAAAATCCTGTTCAATGGATTAAAAAAAAATTTTTTTTTTTAACCCATACATCTCAAAATTTTGGAGCTATAATTGCAATACCGTGATACCGTGAAACCGTGGTATTTTTGCTCACGGTTATCGTACCGTGAAAATCTCATACCGGCACATGCCTACTTGCTCGTAAGGGTCAACATTGTTCACATCCTTAAGTTTGATCACATATCTGTTCTTCGCATTAGTAACGGGTTTGTCTCTTTATCGAACTGGCAAGTTAGAGTTTAATGTCCCACGAGCCAGACCTGCTTCCAATATGGCTGCGTTGTTGTCAAATCTCACGTGATCCCCCATTTTGTGACGTAAACGCTCGAGCCTAATAGCGCACGTACTTCAGAGCCGGTTGTTTACATGTGAATTGTCTCGCCCTATGTTTGTCTTTATGTATTTGTTATTCATAAAGTTTTTTTTTTAAACAAACTTCAGAGCTGGTGTTTTCACACACAAACCGGAACAGCGCGTGCGACAAACACACATACGAAGAACAGATGCAGAGGGATATGATGGCAGAGCATTCAGAGGAAAATTTGTCCTTTACGAGGAGGAGATATAAACACTATTTCAAGTTGGTCGAAATTAAAGGAAAGAACGTACTTGTAAAGTGTAATTATTGTCCCTGGGCAAAGCTTTTGTCGACATCTGTGGTAAGCAGTTCAAATCTGTTTATTTTTGTTGCACTTCAAGTGTCGGATAAATCTGTTGCTGGTGAGGTGCAATAAATATTGCAAGGTTCTATAACACAACTACCTGTCTGTTCTTCTCTACTCAACTGACTCGAATACTGCTTAGAAAATTTCAAATTCTTTGACATACAACTTCTTTATAAAGTAACGGAAATAGTTACTTTCCCTGGTAACTAGTTACTTTTACTATAGAGTAATTCAGTGACTAACTCAGTTACTTTTTGGAAGAAGTAGTGAGTAACTTTAACTAATTACTTTTTTAAAGTAATGTGCCCAACACTGACTGTAACTATTTTCTGTATAAAAATTAATTTGGTGTTCAAAAAGTCTTTTTTTCAAACTTGAGTCTTGAAAAAGAGGGGGTCGTTTTATAATCAGGGCTGTCTTATAGACCCTACCCACGTGACGTCACAACTCCTTCCTCCTGACTGGTGCCGCCCAATTGTCCGTCAACACATCATGTTTCCCTGTTACGGCTACGTACATTCCTCCTATTTACGACGTGTTTTTCTACTCGTTAACATTAATAATCAAAATGGTGAAGGCGTGTGTGGCGGTCGGTTGCAATAACAGAGGAGATAGACGGAGAAGACGGAGAGACTTGAAGTTCTCCCGGATTCCGAGAGACCCGGAGAGAAGAGAGCGAGATGGGCTGCTGCAATTCGACGAGAAAACTGGGCTCCAAACGATTACCACAGATTATGTAGTAGTCATTTTATATCTGGTAAGATGCATTTAATATATATTTAGAGGGTTTTGGGCTGACAACCACAATTAAGATCATTGCTAGGCTAATCGCCGACAACATACACGTATGTATGTAGTGAGAGTGCTATCGCTAAACCATATAAACATTAAAAGCCCTAACTCCATTGACAAACGACATGAAATACATTAGACTTGACAGTGGATGTTAGCAATAACAAAAGATTTTGAATTGAAAATTTCGTAACTCACCTTTCCAAGCACAAGATAGATTCCTGCCGAATTTTCGTGGACGAGGACCTGTTTCACCCAACCAGCAACGAAGTATTTATAAGCCTCCAAGCTCTTAAAGTTTTTCAAACTTTCGTGAGAATAGGCTGATTTTGTGTGGACAAGATAGTTGTACAGTTCAGGGTAGCTAGCAGATGTCAGGCAAATACGGCGGAGACAGCGGGGCGAAAAACATCGATTTAGGCATCAAATATTGATCTGGCGAATGGATAAACTGGAGCTTTTCCACATAACGGCTTTTATGCAACGCATCAAGTGAGTTTACGGCATCCGAAAGCACCGGGTCTTCCATGAAATGCATTATAAATTGCTCGATCAATTGAGACCATTGATAATACAGACACAAAATGACGGACAAGTGGGCGGAACCATACAGCGAGCACGTGATTTTGTGACGTCGGTGGGTAGGGTCTATAGTCGGGCCAATACGGTACTTTTAGGTGCACCTGATGATTGTGAAAATACGTTTTTTTAAAAAATATATTATTATTTAAACAAAAATAGGGGGTGCACAAATTTGGGCTTATTGTTGGATTATGGAGGTTCGATTTTTAGGAGACCAAGCAAACTGCATCTTTGTTCAAAAGTATCGATACTGTTGTATCCGGATACGATATTTGATTGCAAAGGTATCGATACTCGGTTACGGTGAGGGTATATCATGGGGTAAATTTTATTTTACACGACTCTTGACAGTAACAGAGGCTATTTTTTACATTTTCCTTTTTAACTCATTGGCTACCGTTGTTGCCATTTTGAAGTGGGAGGGTTGGGAGCGAATGCACAAATGTTCAAATGGATTGGACGTCTATTGGTTATAAACTGATTTAAAGATTTTTATTTTAGTTTTTAAGAGCCACGTCGATCTTCGTCAGTGGCGGCTAACGAGTTGAAACTATTGTGACATTAGTACGTCTATTTCACCCCTGCTGACCAAGAGATAATTGGAAATGTATCTCATAGATATTGACTTATTACTGTTTCCCGACCAGTACTGATTTATCAATTTTCTCCTAAGCGATGACCAGTTGGAGGATTCAGACAGCGATGAGCATTCCCGGTCAGAGTCTGTAACAGGTACAGGGATTAGATCATGATATTTGATTTAATTTAATAATACTAGTCTAAAGATATCGCTGTACTTCCTCTCATACAGGCCATCCGTCCCAGTGGGAGAGCATGGATGTGAGCCTAGGAGTGACTGCACTCAGTGTGCTCCAGCAGCCAGAAAAACTCCAGTTGGAGGTGCTGGCCTGTGTGCTGGAGGACACGGTCAAAGATCTGGAGGAACTGGGTGTGAATCCCTCATTGAATCAAGCCAAGGCCAAAGCCAAGGAAAAGGTCCCCGAGCACCATAACATTCCTTTCCCCTGCTTGCTCGCCGGAGGTCTGCTTACGTACCGCGCGGCAGCTAGCAACTCCACAGCCAGAACCCATCCTGCAACTCGCAGGGTGTCAGACAGTCCCTGTAGAACTCAGGGCCCTGAGCCCTTCCAAGCAGGGCCAATCCAGGACCAAGGTCCCATGGAAATAGAAACGTGTAATTCCCAGACTGCTGCCCAGGAACATTGCTTCTCGAACTTGGTAGGTTGTCAGCCTCCGAGTCCCACTTCTGTGTCATCTGTACACAGGACGATACCTGTGCTGTTGCTATACAGCATTAGAGAGACAGATGAGAAGACATCAGGGCAGGTGTTTGCTCAGATGAACAACATCATGAGCAAAGGTCTCCACGACGAGAGCTTCACTTTGCCACAAATCATCGAGATGGAGTTCGACTCCCACGAGCAGCTGCTTCTTCAAGATCCGCCCATCACGTACATTCAACAATTTGCTGACTCTGCGCCTAATTTGGCAGGCTTTGACGGTCAAACGGACAAATGGAACACGTTAGCCGCCGCTACATCGTCCTCCCCGCCTCGACCTGGAACGCTTGTACAATGCTTGAGGTTGCCCAGACAGCTTGAAGAGGAAAATCTTTGCGTGAGTTCAATTACGCCTTGCTGGGACGGTGTGCACCTCCTAGTCGGGCTGCAGCCATGCAACGCGGAATCCATGAGTGCGGCCAACCAAGTCGAAACCCTGAATAATCTCAATCGCCTGCACTCCGCACTCTGCAGCCAGCAGAAAGGGGACACTCGACATCCGGTCGCCAATGGAGTGGAAGGCAACCACCAGGAGGACCCACCACCTCAGTCGACCTTCATCCTTGCTTCAGGGGACCAAACGCAGATTTGCCCGAGCGGCGGGGGCTATCTTGCGCTCTATAAGCTCAATTACTCTACTCGTATTGTAACCTTGGATGACGAGCCTGTTAAGGTGCAGCAGATATGTCAGCCTTGCGATGCGATTACCTCCTTAATACTGCTTCCTCCAGACGTGCTCGATAGCCGGGAAGACGACAGCGAGGAGACTCCAGAGGAGGTGCCCTCTGGTTCCAAAAATGGTACGGCACGGTTCGGAATTGGCTTGGCAGGCTCTGTTGCGGCTTTAACTCGTACTGCGTATGGAGCACCCACAAGCAACAGCAGCAGCGCCACTGCTAACAGTACCTCCACCAGTCATAAAGAGACCAAGAAACAAGAGGTGGTAGGACTTGGCCACTTAGTGGTAACGACACAGGGTGGGAATATTATGATACTGGATCTATCAACGTTGGAAGTTCTAGCCAAGGTTGAACCCCCTAAGAAAGAAGGCGCAGTTGAAGAGATAGACCCCTTTGTCTCTGTAACTTATTGCTCTGGAACTGACCGCCTTTGTGCCTGCACGAAAGGTAAGTTTAATTTCATTTGCTGCATTATTGACCTCGAGGAGGCAAATGCCAGTCACCAAGCCAATTCTAGAACTGCTAAAATCTGAGAGTAATTGACGTTCTCACAAAATAGGAGTGGCAACCTCTTGGTCCGTCACGATACCATACGATTTGTGATACAAAGCTTAGGATAACGATGATCTCACGATGTGGCGATACATTGGTCAGGAAATCATTCTAGGATATTCTACAAAACAACTAATAAATTGAAAAACAAGCTATCTTCATCCATAGACGTCATAATTTATTGACGGGGCGCGGTGGCGATAAATAGGGGGCCTTCATTGTTGGCGAGGCTGTCAAAGCTGACCGAGTGCACAGACAAAGAGCTTTTTTCATTAAAAATTCTTGTGAATAAATGCTTAAATCCCCAAATTCTTTATAAATATGGACGTAAAACAGTCTCGACTCTGGGTAAAAGCAAAAAAACAGACAGTGTTTATTTTACGTAAATATTGTGAACTTTGAGGCTAGTCTGTTTTTGAATGTACCTAGCAGCCTCCTAAAGTAAACAGCTTTTTCCGTTGTAAATTCTTGTGAATAATTGCGGAAATCCCTGAATTATTTATAGATATGGGCGTAAAACAGTCTCGATTCTTGGTTAAAAGCAGAAAAACCGTGCAGTTATCATTTATTTTACATATATATCTCAAAGTACAATGCTAGTCTGTTAAGACAACCGCTAGCTAAATTTCCCATGTAAACTAAGCTTTTCCGGTGAAAATTGTTGTGAATAAATGCTTAAATCCCAAAATTCTTTATAGATATGGACATAAAACAGTCTTGATACTGGGTTAAAAGCAAAAAAACGTGCAGTTAGCATTTATTTTACATAAATATTGCGAACTATGATGCGAATGCAGTAGCGGCTAATTTCTCCTATTGATTTTTTTCACAACGTTTCAAAATGTAAGCATGATACGAAAATAAATATAAATATATATAAAGTTATAAATATATAACCAGGCTAATGTCGTAGCTCTCAGCTACGGTACATGTACATAAAATGCGTAGCTGATTACAGCTACGTTATCTACGTAATAATAGTACATTTTTTTCTCGTAGCAATAGTATGACTTACATCTCGTAGTCTAGGGGTCGGCAATCCAAAAAGTTGAGAGAGCAGTATTTGACAAAAAAAACAAACTGACACAGTATGTCTGGAGCCGCAAAAAATTCAAAGCCTTGTATAAGCCTTATAATGAAAGCACCAATGGCTGTATGTATTGATATTAGCTATATTAGCCTACTATCAAAATTACTAAGTTGGCTACAAATACATTAGCCTTCATGATTAAATGTTTATTTTCCCTGCGGTGGATCCTATAGAGCACAGGTGTCAAACCGATTCCAGAAAGGGCAAAGTGGGTGCAGGTTTGCTTTCCAACCAATGAAGAGGACGCCTTTTCACCAATCAGATCTTTTACATGTGTAATCAGTTAAACTTTGTCAGGTGCTTCTTGTTTCAGTAGGAAGTTCATTGGTTAAACTCTCTGCACGGTATCGGTTGGAACAAAATCCAGCACCCACTTGGCCCTTTCTGGACGTGACTATTCTGTTGTACGATGCCACCTCAAGTTTAACTTCATTACAATATTAATGAATTGAAAGAATGTTTGAGTCATGTTTGTCGTCCTACAGAAACCATATTGAAAAAAATATTTATTTTCCTCCCCCATCTTTTTCCATTTTCAAAAATCCTTTAAAAAACTCCAGGGAGCCACGCGTTGCAGACCCCTGTTGTAGTCCTTCTTTTTCCTTTTATTTGGTCCTAATACGTACTACATTACCAGAACAATAATAGTCCTTCTGTTAACGGACCCATTTCAAGGACTAGAGGGGAAAATTTTAATAGCCGTGTAAAGAGTTTTTTTTTTTTAACTGGTTTTACTGGTAAATAGTTTTTGTTTGAACTACATTTCCACACAAATGCACATCGAGGTACCATCAACTTAGCAAGGAGAGGAATGAGAGTCATTTTTTGAGTGTCCTAGAGCTCGCGAAAAATAACATTTATCAGTTTGGTCAGCCATGATTGCGTATATCTGTAGTACTCCTGCACCTCGTTGTTGACGTTAGCGCGGCGGCGCTCTGGAAAATAAAGCTAGGTTCTCTTTGCGGCTGCGTGTCTCGGCGCAAATTCAACCAAACTAGCCGTTCCGTCCAAGACTGTCGTCCACCGCTCACTTTCGCCGAAAGGTCCAATCCAAACTCCTGTAATTCCCCGGATGTGGGGGAAAAGGAGAGGAGTCTGTTTTGGCTTACCCATTTTATTGTGGTAATAATAATAATTAAAAAAAAAAGAAAAGAAAAAGAAACAAAATAACAGCGAGCTGCTGCGACATGCGACCGCTATTTCATGCTATCTCGCCCATTCTCCCATTCTTCCTACTTCCTAATTCTACCCCCACGCATCATAGCTCCCCAGTCCAATAGTCTCTTAAGGGGGGCCGTGCTCAGTTATGGACATTACAAAAATAGGTTGCCGCTGAAACCTTCACACTCGGCTGCCGCTACTTTGAAACGGCCTTAAAAAGATTTAAAAGAAAAAAAAAAAGGTGGTTTTCATTTTTGGTGTGGCGGTGCGCCACAATCTCTTGTATGTAGGGGAAACCAATGTATCCCCATTTCGACATTTTGTCACACCGCTGTCACAAAATGTTAGTAATTGTCTGTAATTGCAACGCACTTGCTCGCAAATGTGTGGTCTTAGTAGATATTCAGGCTGGTTGTTATTATAAAATAATTTATAATGTACAGGACAATTGTATCAACTCCTGACTAGTTTTAGAATCTACCTCTGATGACTCTCACGGACATTTTTTTTTTTTTTTCAAATATGTAATAAATTGTGCCGTCTTTCTTGTTTTGACTCTGCTCCTGTACTATTACAAATATGTAAGCTAAGTCTTCAACCATTTTTGGTAATTAAAATGGTAAATAGTAAATGGTGTTATACTTGTATAGCGCTTTTCCACCTTAACTCCATAAAGACCTGGCATCCACATATGTGGACATCACATTTTGGGTCATGTAGTCTACAATATTAAGATTTGGTATGACTCAAAAGCTAATCTATAAAGGGTTAACTAAATATTTGATTCTTTACAGGTGGAGAGCTTCATTTCCTTCAAATTGGAGGTGTTTGTGATGATGTAGATGATGGAGAGATGTTTATTGATGGCCCCATTTCTAAGGGGGCTGAACTATTGCTGGAGTGGGCCAGGCCTTCCTCCAACCCTTCTAGTCCTGGGATCACAGGTAGCAGTTGGAAAGTAAAGTTCGAAATTCTGTGATTTTCAAGCCATGCTTATTTTTTTGCTTAGGAGTTGAACTCCTGGTGGACCAACCGCTGTCTACAGAGAGCCTAATGTCGTTGGTGGAGCTGACGCGCTTTGAAACGTTGACTCCCCGCTTCTCAGCCACCGTGCCTCCATGCTGGGTGGAGGTACAGCAAGAGCAGCAGCAGCGACGCCATCCGCAGCATCTGCACCAACAGCACCACGGAGACGCGGCCCAGCACACTCGCACTTGGAAGCTTCAGAACGATAGGTTTGTGTATGGCAGCGCCAATTGAAATGATCAACAATGCTTTTCTCGACTTCTCCTTTTAGTTCCAGCTGGGATGAGCATGTCTTTGAGGTGGTGCTGCCTAAGGCCTGCATGGTGGGCCATGTTGACTTCAAGTTTGTCCTGAATCCCAACATTGTCAACATTCCTCAGATCCAGATCACTCTATTGAAGAATAAAGCGCCCGGCCTGGGAAAAGTCAACGGTGAGGACTCGGATTTCAAATCGGATATTTAGGCTTGACGAGTGGACTCAACAACGGATTTATTTGACAGAAACCGCAGTCGATAGACAAATCACATTCCCCCTCTCCAATGCCATCCATGCCCATGGGGAGAAGAATGGTCAGCCTTCGATGCATGACTTCACAGAGGACATCCAGCTTATGGACATAGAGGATTCATCAGGTAAGCATTTCATATATCTGCTCATCCATTTTCTTGATTCTGATTAGCCCCATTGTCTCTGAATAAGTAAATCAGGGGTGTGATAACCACACAGCACAAGCACGTGGTCCATAAATAAAGCTCTAGGGAAATGAAAATGAATATAATTACGAGGTGAACACACAGCATTCCAACGTCAATTCCACACTTTCCATTGGCCCAACCCAATGTGCTGAGTGATGCATTTAAAACAATTAGCTCTACTGTGCCATTGTTTTCAGACATATTATTGACTATCATTATTATGAACATTGTGCAATGTGTCTCTTGTAGGCTCCATTTTGTGTCCTTTCTTAGAAGAGCACAAGGAGGACATCTTATGTGGACCAGTGTGGCTTGCCAGTGGACTGGATCTCTCTGGCCATGCTGGCATGCTTAGCCTCACTAGTCCAAAGTTGGTAAAAGGTAAGATGCAAGTGCAAACCCATCGTAAAGTATAATATGAATAGTTAGAATTTTGGAAGCCCACATATGAATTGATTACATTTGTGTTGATATTTTGATGTAGGCATGGCTGGTGGAAAGTACCGCTCCTTCCTGGTGCATATCAAAGCAGCAGGGGAAAAAAACATGGAGGATAGCCCCCGACCTGTTGTCAGAATGCCAAGTGCCAAACCTCAGTGTTCCAAATCTCACTCATTGTCCACTCTGCTGCAGAGGGCCCAGGCTTCAAAGGTACCATAACCAGAGGGATGTCATTTTTAAAGACGGATGGAGAAAAAGTTGTAAAATTATTTAGAATAATTAAATGGTTTTTTTTGCAGGACAAGGTGTCTGGAGCTAAACCAGATAGCCAAGCATCTTCTAAAAAAGCAGAAAACATGCGAGGCTGCGACTTGCTCCAAGAAGTGTCCGTTACAATCAGAAGGTTCAAAAAGACGTCTATACCCAAAGAAAGGTAAAAACGATTCAAATCAGGCTGAGATCCCTGTGAATTCTCGTGGGTTAGGCCTATTTTTGTTTAAATAATTATGATTAACTTGATTTCATTTCTCAAATATCACTGTCTTCATCTGCTATATGATAGATTTAACTAATTTTTTTGTTCCAATCAATCAGTGATTTACAAAGGGAAATCTTAAAATGATCAGGGGTGTCCAAACTTTTGCACACCACCGTGTTAAATGTATTTTTGACACTTACAAAATATAACACTATCTGATAGGACAGATAAAAAAAAACGTTTGACCCATCGACACCATTCATACACCAAAACGACCGGAATTTTTGTGCAACGCAGGCTCTTAAGTTTGACCCCCCCAAAAAATTGAGTTTGCCCCAAAACGCTGCTTTTCGACAGATAAGTAAATGTTCAAAATGTATCTAGTTAACAAAGAAATGCAAAAATATTTACTATTACCATCAAGAGTAGTCCAAATTTCTGGTGACCACTGTGCGCAAACTGAGTATCAATATTTTTGCGCCTAAATATTTTATCTGGAATTATAGATACAACATTTTGGTATCGATACTGTTGACAACCTTGCTATCTAGCTGAATATAAATGTGTGTTCTCTTTTTGTGAAAGGGTGCAGCGTTGTGCAATGCTGCAGTGTCCAGACTTCCATGAAAAGCTGCTTGATGCGCTTTGCCAGCGGACAGAGGGCCTTTCGACAGAACACGCTCAAGGCCTCATCCTGGACATCTTGTGCTGGCTGGCTGGTGTTTTTTCCAATGGACCGTGCAGGTATTTTATTTGACTTGTAGACCGTGTATCCAGTGTAGACCGTGTATCCAGTGTACTCTATACATACTACATCATCGTATCGGGGTTTCCGCTACATACAAGAGATTGTGGCGCCGCCACGCCTTGCAAATGAGATGGTTTTTTTTGGAAAATTTTCTAAGGCCGTTTCAAACTCGCGACAGCCGAATGTGAAGATTTCAGTGGCAACCGATTCATTGTGTATTGTAATGTCCGTATTTAAGCGCGGCCCCCGTAAGAAACGATCGGACTTGGGAGCAGTGACGTAGGGCGAAGCTAATAGGAAGAATGGGAGAACGGGCAATATAGCGACAGATAACGTTCGCGTGTTGGATCGGACTTTTCGGCGAAAGTGAGAGGTGGACGGCTGTCATGGACTGAAGGCCAAGTTTGAATGAATTTGCGCCGAGAGGTGGGGCCCAAAATAGAGCTCGATTGCTCGATTTTATAACGCTGCCGCGCTAACGTCGACAACGAGGGGCAGGCGTACTATCAGGCTATCGTGCTATCAAGCTCTTTCGGCAGACGAATATACGCAATCACGGCTGATGAAACTTTGCTAAATGTGCTTCTTTTCCAAGTTTCGCGACCTATGGAACACTCGAAAAATGACTGTCATGCCACTCCTTGCTAAGTTAATGGTACCTCGATGTGCGTTTGTGTGGAAATGTAGTTCACAAACAACAACAAAAAAAATATTCACCTCACCGAAACTAGTAAAACTCTACTCGGTGATTAGACACCCCCCCACTCCTTGAAATGGGTCCGTTGACAGAAGGACTATTATTGTTGTGGTAATGTAGTAGGCCAAATAATAGGAAAAAGCACTACGAAAGGGGCTGCAACCCTTGGCGGCTCTTTAGCGCCGCCCTAGTGGCTCCCTAGAGGTTTTAAAAGATTTTTGGAAATGGAAAAAGATGGGGGAGGGAAGTATATATTTTTAATATGGTTTCTGTAAGTGGACAAACATGACACAAACACTCTTTCAAGTCACTCATATTGTAATGAAGTTAAATTTGAGGTGGCATCGTACAACGGAGTAGTCTTGTGATGCCTCGTTCTCTACAGGATCCACTTCAGGGAAAATGAACATTTAATCATGAAGGCTGATTATGTATCTATTGCCAACTTAGTCATTTTGATAATAGGCTAATATAGCTAATATCAATACAGCCGGTGTTGCTTTCATTATAAGGCTTATGCAAGGCTTTTAATTTTTTGCAGCTCTAGACATAGTGTATCAGTTTGTTTTTTTGTCAAATATGGCTCTTTCAACATTTTGGGTTGCCGACCCCTGGGTCACTACGAGATGTAAGTCATACTATTGGTACGAGAAAAAAAACTCGTATTATTACGTAGTGTAACCTAGCTGTAATCAGCTGCGCATTTTACGTACATGTACCGTAGCTGAGAGCTATGACATTAGCCTGTCTAATGTAATACAGTGGTACCTCTACATACGATCGCTTCGACACACGAACTTTTCGACATCCGACGTAAAATTTGACTCGCCATTTGTTTCTACATCCGACGACATGCTCGAAATACGACGACAACGGCAGCACCGCAGACGAATGCACGGCGGATTTTCTTGTGTGACAAATCAACACAGGTTTCAGAAAAGGTTGGTACAGGTGGTGAAACAAGGAAAAAGTTGACGCTTACCTTCTAAATGAAGATGCAAATGACAGAAAAATATGAGCGTAGGGTGGGCATCCGTGAAATGGCTCAACAATACATCTCCACGGTCCTTCTCCGACCATCGTTCGCCAGTCTTTATAAGTTAAGCTGACAATTCTTATTGTGGTAACATCTCCAGAGAAATCGCCAGCTTCGCCACGTTTTCATCATTTCCTTCACAACTTATTCAACACAAAACGCCTGCTGTCTGCCGCAATTGACGATGTTCTCAAGAAAGCATTGAAAGCGAAAGTAAACTTTCACCCGCTCCCCTCCCTCTTTGTCACGTCAGCGCCGCGGTGCCTTCAGGTACAGAAAAAAACGTCCGCCTTATTAGAACCCATTTCGTTACACTATTACAGGAATTATTATTATTATTATATTATTAATCCGATTTTTATATATTATTTATTTGTTTTGCTATATGTAATTGCCATTTGTAATAGTACCAGCAGTATTTTTTAAGGATTTAGTGCAGGTTTTTGGGCTGTGGAACGAATTAATGGAATTATAATGTATTCCTATGGGAAAATCCTGCTCGACATACGACCATTTCGACTTACAAACAAGCTCCTGGAACGGATTAACTTCGTATGTAGAGGTACCACTGTATTTCAAATATATCTTTGTTACCGTTCTTCTTGGCGGAAAAAACAAAAAAAAATTGCCGTGGCACGACATGGTGAGGCTGTCCAAATCCGATGCAGGCCACAACCACAGCTTCAAAAAAATAACCCTGGGTATGCTACTTAACCCTTTATTTACAAATGTATCACATTTGATACACTTAGAATTTCATGATTTTGACTCTAATTCAGAATTTAGAAATTTCTCTCTCCAAAAAATTGATGGAGGCAAGTCAACACATGCATCTGAAGATTCCATCAGGGGAAAAAATCAGGTTTTACAGGGCTCCAGACTGCGACCAAATGGTTGAATTTTGCGACTAAAATTGGAGCCAGTGCGAGTATTTTTTTCATCTACTCGAGCATGCGCGACCAGTTACATTGCAGTTTTGTTGTTGTTGTTGTTTTTTTTTTTTGCTGACAAACTCCTTTACAGTTAAATCCTCGAGTGTGCCAAGGGAAAATACAGCTGATTAAAAAGAAAGTTTCTTTGTCGTTTTCTTAAGACATTTCAATCGCGACTGATTGTAAAAACAGAGCGTGACCACGTTTTCGCTCCCGTGTAATGCATTCAAATGCGTTTACGAAAGAAACGGTGCTCACAAAACTGACTTATACAGAACATACAGGCAACAGAACATAGAGCATACACTAGCTGACTTTTGCTGACTTTTATTCATACCGATTCAAATCATTCCGAATGGAAATTTCAGATCACTGTTTACATGTCACTTCATCTATTCCGATTCAGCGTTTACATGTGACTGGCTTTATTCCGAAAGGACGTTTGACAACTGCCGTCTGACATGCGCAGATTAATCAAAACAAAGCGTCACGTTGCAAAACATGGAGATCGATCGTCGGAGTGCTGCTGTTTTAACTTTAACCCACTTGTTGTGTTTGTGGGGTCGTATCCGCTTCTGCTGTTTTGCTCTTTTGCCTTGTAGTAGCCGGTTTTCCACCGGTTTCTAATCTGGTCAACGCTCCGGTCTATTCCGGCTTCGTGTAACCTCTCGTGAATTTTTTTTAAATAGTTCACTGTTGCTCGTTTTACGCCCGTCTAAGCGAGCAATTATATTCAATTCTTTTAAAGTTTGAATTAAATACAATCTTCCCGCCGGACTCCAATTAGATGCGCTGTGCTTGGAAGCCATGTTGCAAGTGACGTTACTTACTTACGTCACCAAGTCAGTACGGAGCATGTGCAGAAAGAACGCAACCAGACACCATTCCGCTTCCCTGTTTACATGATATAATTTTACTTCTAATCGGTTTGGGAAAAGGAATATTCTACCCCTGTGAGTCGGAATGAAATTCCATTCGGTTTGGGCCTGTTCATTCCGAATGAGGTGTTTACATGGAACAAATTTATTCGGTTTGAACAAATATTCCGATTGTAATTGGAATATTTGGCTCCATGTAAACGTGGCAACTGTGTGATATATATATATATATATATACAGTGCTGCTCGAAAGTTTGTGAACCCCACAGCGATGGTCAGATTTTTTGTAAAAAAAAAACTAAAATAACCTTATTAAATGTTAAGTTATACCCAAATCCACAATACTGACATTCCAAATAATGGACTGAAACAAAAGAAATAGTTATATTGTCATTCTTTATTTAACAAAAGTGGTTGATTTAAGAAAAACTCAGATATCATGTGTGCAAAAGTATGTGAACCCCTTCAGTTAATAGGATATTGCGCCTCCTTTTGCAGAGATTACCTCAACCAAACGGTTTCTGTAGTGACTAATCAGCCTCTCACATCTACTTTGGGGGATTTTTGCCCATTCTTCCTTGCAGAACGCAGTCAGTTGAGAGAGGTTTGATGGGCGTCTGGCATGAACTGCTCGCTTCAGGTCCCGCCACAGCATTTCAATGGGATTTAGGTCAGGACTTTGACTGGGCCAGTCCAGCTTTGTATCATTATCATGTTGCATGATCCACCTTCTGCCAAGCTTTAACTTCAAAACAGATGGCGTCAGGTTATGTTCTAGGATTTGACAATATTCCTCAGAATTCATGATTCCCTGGACTATGTGGAGTTGTCCAGGTCCTGAGGATGAAAAGCAAGCCCAGATCTTGACATTCCCACCTCCATGCTTCACTGTTGGGAGAAGGTTCTTTTGGTGGTATGCAGTGTTGACTTTTCGCCAGACATGGCGGTTTTGGTTGTGACCAAACAGTTCAATTTTGCACCTACATCAGTTGATGAAAACTCTTTTTAATTTAGTCTCGACAACACAACTGTTAAAAAAACAAAAAAAAACTACTGAATTGATTGATTAGGAAATCAGGTTGAAATAATAGAAAATTCCAAAATGTTGAGGGGGTTCACAAACTTTTGAGCAGCACTGTATATATATATATATATATATATATATATATATATATATATATATATATATATATGTATATATATATGAATCTGCTTTTTAAAACTTTTTTTCACATAATATGTTTATTTTTTGTCATGAATGGGACACTCCACGTCCATGTTACAGCCGGGTCTCCCTAAAAAAATTCCCATGTTAAAATTTGTAAGCAGTATACAAGTTGATGTCAAAACTGATAGAGAATAACATATAGATCCATTGGTTCGTAGTATTTCAAAGCACATATCAAATAAACAGGGAAAATGAGAGGAAAACGATTTAAAGAATGCGCCCCTGAATCTGCTGCTTGTGTCCCTAAAATTTGAAGTTAGGGGCCACTGTGCTCGTAGTAAAAGTAAATGTTAGAAATGAGCCCTGATTTAGCAAGGGGTTATAGATATTAGAGCGCTTATTACACCTATTTATTTTGATTTTTCTTTTTTTACAAATTTGAAAAAGAATGTTCCATTTCGACCTTATTTTTCAAATTTTGGGACCTTATTTTTCAAATTTTGGGATTCTCTGACAATTGCTTCATGTTGCAGGCCTTTAATGTTATTTTCATAACTTATTTTAAGCTTACGAGAAGGAAAGGAGGCGTTGCTGTCCAAAACCAGAGTGAGGCTTATGGATATTGTTGCAGTGTGTTTCTTCGAGGCCGGCCGAAGCATCGCTCACAAGTGTGCACGCTTTCTTGCGCTTTGCATCAGGTGAGTGACATTATAAAAATTGCATCTTTTGTGGATTCATGGTCAAAATAATATATTTTTTTCCTCTTGTTGAAGCAATGGAAAAGGCGATCCCAGTCAGCAAGGTTTTGTCACTACTCTTCTGAAGGCTCTGCTGGACAATATGCCGTACTTGCCTGCTGCTGCAACAGGCGGTAAGAAGCAAAACATAAAAACATTGTAAACCTGTCTAATTGTACTTCTTTGAATGTCATCTTCCAGGTTCCATGTTCTGGTACTTTGTGTTGCTGAATTATGTAAAGGAAGAGGACCTGGCAGGTTGCAGCACCGCTTGCGCTTCCCTGCTCACCGCCATCTCAAGACAGCTGCAAGACCGACTCACCCCAATGGAGGCACTGCTGCAGACCAGGTATTTACCAGCTATTTGCAAATGATTGAACTCATTGACTGCTATTGACAACACTAGACTTGCTGGCTGCCATCCCTCCCAGTTCGAATGGATTTGACATCTACTCGTGACAAACTCATTTCAGTTCACAGCAGAAGTTAGTGATCGTTAACAGTACTAGCTTACCTACAGTGGTATGAAAAAGTATCTGAACCTTTTGGAAGTTCTCGTATTTCTGCATAAAATCACCATCAAATGTGATCTGGTCTTTGTCAAAATCACACAGATGTAAAAACAGTGTCTCCTTTAACTAAAACCACCCAAACATTTATAGGTTTTCATATTTTAATGAGGATAGCATGCAAACAATGACAGAAGTGGGAAAAATAAGTGAACCCTCTCCCTAAGGACAATTAAAGAGCAATTGAAACCAATTTTTACCAAACAATTTAAGTCAGGTGTCCCAATCACTAATGAGTGGTTTAAAGCTGACCTGCCCACTATAAAACACACACCTGATAAGAATTGTCTTGATGAGAAGCATTGTCTGATGTAGGGCTGCAGCTATCGATTATTTTAGTAGTCGATTAATCGATGAACCATTAGTTCGAATAATCGGATAAGGAACATGGAAAATTAAATTACCTGAGCTGAGCCTCAAACGGTATAATAAATGAGGATCTATAACAAAAGAACAATTGGCTAACTTATATAGCAAAAGTCCGCTAGTTTAAATGCTATAAACTTTTTTTTTTACAGTGCTCTTAACAAATGGTTCAGACACATATTCCCACAAAAACAGGCTAAATATACCTATAAACTAAATTACGAATGTATTTGAAAAAAAAAAAAAAATTTTGCTCAAACAAAAACTTAGCTTATGTTGGTCTTAACAGGGAGCACTTGGATTCAGCCATGTGAAATGAGGCAGACTAGAAGGCAGTGTATCCATCCAAATCAATAAAACTAAATGCAAACACTTTCAAAATAAACCATTACAACGCCACTTAAATTAAACGAATCCTCGAAGCAGCAAAATTTAAGTCAAATCTTTTTTTGTAATCGAATACTCGAGTTAATCGATTAATCGTTGCAGCACTAGTCTGATGTGTGCATCATGGCTCGGTCAAAAGAGCTGTCTGAAGACGAGCAATCAAGGATTATTGATTTGTATGAAGCTGGGAAAGGATACAAAACCATCTCTAAAAGTCTGGATGTTCATCAATTGAGAAGTTGTCTGCAAATGGAGAAGTTGGCACTGTTGCTTCTCTCCTAAGGAGTGGCCGTCCACCTAAGATGACGCCAAGAGTTCAGTGCAGAATACTCTGAGAGGTACACCAGAACCTTAGCGTGTCTGCTAAAGACTGACAGATATAACTGGCACAGTCCAATATCTAAGCGCACACATCAACTATATGTAAAACTATGGCCAAGAATGGCGTTCGTTGAAGGATCCCACCGAGGAAGCCACTGCTGTCTGAAAAAAAAACATTGTTGTTCGTTAAAGGCACTTGACACTCCATAGAAGTTTTGGCTAAATGTTTTGTGGACTGATGAAACTAAAGTTGAATTGTTTGGGAGTAACACACAACGTTACGTGTGGAGGAAAAATGGAACAGCTCACCAACATCAACACCTAATCCCTACCGTGAAGCATGCAGCGATTCATGCCAGGCATCCCAGGAATCTGACTGAACTATTACAGTTTTATAGAGAAGAATGGGCCAAGATTAGTCCTGATGATGTGCCAGACTGATCTGCAGCTACAGGAAGCGTCTGGTTGAAGTTATTGCTACCAAAGGGGGGGGGGGGGGGGGGGGGCACAAAATATTAAATGTGATGGTTCACTCACTTATTTTTCCCCTTCTGTCATTGTTTGCATACTATCCTCATTAAAATACGAAAACTTATGAATGTTTGGGTGGTTTTAGTTAAAGCGGACACTGTTTTTTCATCTGTGTGATTTTGACAAAGATCAGATCACATTTGATGGGGATTTTATGCAGAAATGTGAGAAATTCCAAAGGGTCCCGGTACTTTTTCAAACCAATGTAATTTGGCAGATTACACAAGATGAGTCTTTTTTTTTTTTTTTTTTCCCCCTACTTTGTACGATCAAACACTGGTTCCATCTGAGATGGCCGTTTCATTGACTTTTTTCGGGTTGGTGTCATTATAGGTATGGACTATACAGCTCCCCATTTGATCCCGTGCTCTTTGACCTGGAGGTCAGTGGGTCGTCTTGTAAAAATGCCTTCAACAGCAACATCGGGATCCAGTCAGATGAGATTGATCTCTCTGACATTCTCTCAGGTAAGAGTTTCTCATATAAACTGGATAAATCATAAATAAAATAATAGTTGAAGTCATATTTTTCTTTGAGAAAAAGTTTTGTTTTTGTGCCAGCGCTAACAAAATCATGATATATCCATTTGTGGAATAAGAATTAAACAAAATCGTTAATCAATTACAGGGTGCTGCATACCACAAGTGGCGTTTATGGTTCAACTAAATAGATTTTAAAAAATGTGTTTGGCTGAAATAATTCTCCAAATATTTTATTTTCAATGCAATGGAAAGAATGTCTTATTACGTGCCCATTATTTCTTTGATACATACATCAAATATTTTTCCATTTGTTCACAATATACGTATTTTTTTTAATGGAGCACGTGATAAAATGAAATGAAAATGAAAAATAGATATTCAGTCGTACTTGCAGATTTAACTGATTAATGCAGTGGAGATTTTTTTTTTATTACATTCATTAAATTATTATTTTTAAACTAGAAAAGAAAATTCTGGAGAAATTCAGTGGGAATGCGTTGCTCTGACGGTCAGTATTTTCCCGCATGGGACTTCCTGTTGATTTTTCGGCATTGACGGGTCACTTCCTTATGATATCAGGTCATTTCCTGTTGATTTTGGGGCATTTGTGGGCTCGCTTTCTGTTGACTTCACAAGAAAAGTGAAGAAATTCAATCTTTGTACTTGCAGACTTGACCTATAAACAGAAATAGTTAATGACAAATGTAGTTTTAAATGACAGAATTCTAATCTAATCTTTTTATTAGTATTCTATTAATGGTTTAAAATCTGGACAAATAGCGTCCGGCTAACGGGTTGTGCTGGACACGTCACTGAGAAGGCGGAGTGTCCGTCCTAAAACCGGACAGATGGTCACCCTACGCAGAGTGCAACGTCTACATGCAATGGCGACCTACTAGTTGTTGAACTAGTTTTACAGATTTTATAAAAACAATAACCTCATGAGGGATTTTAATATCAAATTATCACTGATACTAACATTTATCTGTTCAGAACTACAAGTCCTCATAACCGGGGTTTTGCCCTGGAATTGTCAACATTGATGACGTCTTTGCCTTCAAGACAACTTGATGGCACCATACAGCAAATGAACCACCTGGAAGCTTTGACCCAATTGGCTGCAAAGCAAAATATATTTAAATACTAAAATGTAAAATGTAGTGTTCAAAGTTCATGTTCTGTGATAATTATTTGGTCAGTTACTGTTACAGTTGTTTCTGACTTTCTAGTCATGCTATTTAGTGTGTTGTTATGTGATCATTTCAGTTTCGTTTTAAAACCATGAGTGTGAGTGACATATGATTTAATGACATATTCTTTCTGTCCATAAGTTTACGCATGTTGTAAATCCAATTTGGTCAGTGGCGGTTTTGTTCAAAGTCCAAGTCATGCACAACACAAACCTACTACTAGTCCAAATGGATTAATCATGTCTCTTCTCCCAAGTATACTTGTTTGAAGACATCAAGGGATCACATTGAGAATAGCTAATGTTCTAGACCACAGGTGTCAAACCGATTCCAGAAAGGGCCAAGTGGGTGCAGGTTTGCTTTCCAACCAATGAAGAGGACACCTTTTCACCAATCAGATCTTTTACATGTTTAATCAGTTAAACTTTGTCAGGTGCTGCTTGTTTCAGCAGGAAGTTCATTGGTTAAACTCTCTTCACGGAATCTGTTAGAATAAAATCCAGCACTCACTTTGCCCTTTCTGGAATCTGTTTGACACCTGTGTTTTAGACTGTAACCAGTAAGGGCAGCAGGCTTATACATTTACTTCCTGCTACTGAAATCTTCATGACGATGTCATTTTTGTCATATCGTACATCACTAGTATTTACTCATGATGGTGTTTCCAGCAGGGAATGGCAAAGTAACCAGCTGTGCAGCCGCGGAGGGAAGCTTCACAGCATTAACGGGGCTCCTAGAGGTGGAGCCATTGCACTTCTCTTGTATCTCCACGAGTGACGGTACCCGAGTGGAACGTGATGATGCCAGCATGTTCACTGGTAAATACACATGTCTTTTTACTATGGCATAGGCTCAGGTTAACTCCCCATACTAATATGTTTGTTTATTTATTTTTTTTAAATCCTCAGTGAGTACATTTGGTGTAACTCCGGCGGTCGGCGGCCTGTCAACAGGAACGGTTGGAGAGGCTTCTACGGCTCTTAGTTCTGCAGCACAAGTTGCCCTGCAATCTCTGTCTCATGCCATGGTGTCGGCCGAACAACAGTTACAGGTCTTACAGGAGAAGCAACAGCAGCTGCTCAAACTGCAGCAACAGGTAAAAAAACCCCAAAACAAAACAAATGCCAAGGAGTCAAGTAAATTGAAATGAAAAAAAAAAACAGTAACACAACATAATGAAAAATTGTTAAACTGTTAATGAAAAATAGGTGACATCTAAAACTAATATATTTCACAATCATGAACTGGCCTGAGGTACAGCAGCATTTTAATCTCATGTGAAACTGGCAGCCCGGGGGCCATTCTTAATGTATCTAAATGAGTACTCAGACAAAGTAAAACCATGCCAAAGTTGAGTTTGACACCCATGTTGTAAACGGCAATCTATGGAAATGCCACTGTTTGTTTTTGATGTTTGTGAAGATGAGTGAATATCTGTGTGTGTGTGTGTGTGTGTACTGCAAGCAGAAAGCCAAGCTTGAAGCTAAACTGCACCAGACCACAGCGGCCGCGGCCGCTTCCAGTGTGGGGCCCATCCACAACTCAGTGCCTTCCAACTCGTCCTGCGCTCCGGGTTTCTTCATTCATCCCTCCGACGTCATCCCCCCGACACCAAAAACTACACCCCTCTTCATGACGCCTCCTCTCACGCCGCCCAACGAGGCGGTGTCCGCAGCCTTCAGCGCCGAGCTGGCTCACCTCTTCCCCGGCTCCATGATGGACCCCGGGCCGGTTAATTTGGCGGCGCACAAGAACTCCCAGAAAGTCAAGCCGGTTAGTGAGACCCCAGTTTTAAAACCGGATTGAAACCATAATGTGTATTCATAGAAGATGATTTTTTTTCCATCAACGCAGAACCCCATGGGAAGTGGCTTGGCTATAGCCATTTCTCAGGCATCACACTTTTTGCAGCCTCCTCCACACCAGTCTATCATCATAGAGCGGATGCATTCTGGTATGTCTGTGGGTTACGACATATTCCTTACCTGTGTAAAGTATGACTGACAGATTATTTGATATTTCATCGCAGTCGTGACTTTATTCATTGCAATTTTGAATTATCCAAGGCAACGATTTACTGTATTCTAGTTGTGCTTAACTGACCCGTAGCTGTACACTCTCGGCATTTTGGGGGAAATTAGGAGTTGAATTTTCTGAGTATTTGTGGGAAAAAAAAAAAAAACAGTTCAAACATGCCTTGTTATACATCTTTTTATTCCTAAATCATCAAACAATTATGTCGTGAACATTTTTTTCCCCAAAAGTTACATTTTTGAAAGTGTCATAACAAGTTGAAGAATTTCAAATGCCAAACATTGACTTCATAATGTATTGACGGGGCGCGGGGCCGATAAATAGGGGGCCTGCATTGTTGGCGAGGCCGTCAAAGCTGACCGAATGGAATCACAGACAAAGAGATTTTTCCTTGAAAATTCTAGTGAATAAATGTGAATCCTTGAATTCTTTATAGATATGGACATAAAACAGTCTCGATTCTTGGTTAAAAGGGAAAAAACCATGCAGTTACCATTTATTTTACGTAAATATCTCGAAGTACAATGCTATACTGTTAGTAAATGTAGCTAGCAGTCCGGTGAAAATTCTTGTGAATAAATGCTTAAATACCCAAATTCTTTAGAGATATGGAAGGGGTCTGTTCATGCCTATGGCTTTACCTCTCACCCTGCCCTGGCCCTGCATGGATTTCTGGCCTGGCGGGGGTCGATCTGAAAAGTGGGGGGCGGAGATTTGTAGCCTTTTTTTACACTGTATTTTTAAATGTACAAATGAGTATCTTATAAAAGTAAAATAAAATATTGTAATGTATCAATGTGATTTTAGCAGCTTACAAACAGAAATACAAGATGTTATTGATTCAGCAATCAGGGTCACTTCGTTCAAAGTTTGTATGGAAGAGAATATAAAAATTTGCCGGTTCAAGATGGCGGCCAGCGACGGACTTGTTTTTCCCCAGTCATCTTGGGAAAACATTGTGACAGTGCTGCCATCTGTTGTGGAATATAAGAGCTACTAATAGACTATATATTGGTCAAAAATTACATCTTTATAACGAGTACAACAGACATTATGGCCCGAGGGGGCGCCGTTGCCCCAAATTGTACAGCGTGGCGTGTATAGGGTTAAGGGTTAAGATAGCTACCGTATCGTCTTGGCTATAAGTTTTTTTTTTGTTTTTTTTTCCATAGTTTGTCCGAGCATGCTACCTATACACAGGTGAGATTTATCTTTAAGTCAAAGCGTTTGTATTTTATCCTCCCAGGAGCTCGTCGATTTGTGACGCTGGACTTCGGCCGACCCGTTCTGCTGACAGATGCGCTCATCCCAACCTGTAGCGACCTGGCCTCTCTGTCCATAGACATTTGGACACTAGGCGAGGAGGTTGATGGCCGCAGGCTAGTGGTGGCCACGGACATCAGTACCCACTCCCTCATTCTACATGACTTGCTGCCTCCACCCGTCTGCAGGTTTATGAAGGTCTGTTTCTATTTTGAATTCATTTTTTAATGGGAGAATATGTATTTTTCTGGGAGAATTTGCGTTAATGGATTTTTTGAATGAGGTTTTGCAAGATCCCTCGGAATTTCATCTATTTTTCTTCTAATTCTTTCAGATTACTGTGATTGGCCGCTATGGCAGTACTAACGCTCGGGCAAAGATTCCACTGGGCTTTTACTATGGTCATACTTATATTTTACCTTGGGAGAGCGAACTTAAGCTGATGCATGATCCTCTGCGGGGAGAAAGTGAACCTGCCAGTCAACCTGACGTGGAGCAACACTTGACCATGATGATGGCATTACAGGAAGATATCCAGTGCAGGTAAGTGATGAAGCACATCAACTCCTAACATGACCTTTCCAAGTCACTGAATGTTTGTGTGTATATCGCTTTCTTTCTAATGACCAGGTACAATCTAGCTTGTCACAGGCTGGAGACCCTCCTTCAGAATATCGACCTACCGCCCCTAAACAGCGCCAACAATGCCCAGTACTTCTTACGCAAACCAGACAAGGTCGTAGAGGAGGACCAACGTGTTTTTTCAGCCTACCAAGATTGCATCCAGCTTCAGTTGCAGCTTAACTTGGCTCACCACGCTGTCCAGAGATTGCGCGTGTCACTCGGTGCCAGTCGAAAGTCGCTCCCCAAAGCTTGCTCTCAAGAGGCTAAAGACTTGGTCCACAACTCCTCCACAGAACAACTGAGAATGATCATACGATACCTACTGGACACATTGCTTAGCCTGCTGCACTCAAACAATGGTGAGTAAAGCTTAGGATAGAAAAATGATGACACTTAAGTGTAAAAGAATCATCGCAACATCCCACTTAACCACAACAACACAGTTTTCTTCATTTACATAAATACAATGGCATGAAACCACGATTAACTCACTCACCATTAGCAAATGAATCATCTATCTACAGTGTTCAGAGACATTGGTGACCTCAAAGTTGTTTTGTCTAATTTTCTAGCCGCTTAAAACATTTCCCCCCATTTTAGCTCCCCCTTTTTTTTCAAAGTGGGAACCAGTGAGTATTTGTTTTATTTATTTAAACAGATAAAGACAAATATCCTCTTTTAATGTATTATTCTCATATTTTTGTTCTTACAGTGGTATGAAAAAGTATCTGAACTAGTGCTGAAACGATTATTCGATTAACTCGAGTATTCGATGAGAAAAAAATATTGTCATTAAATTTTGGTTTCAGAACCACAAAATACATGTTCCGGAGTGGCAATGTTAAGTCCAGACTTGAACCCCATTGAGATGCTGTGGCATGACCTAAAGACAGCGATTCATGCTGGGCATCCCAGGAATCCGACTGAACTACAGTAGTTTTGTAGAGAAGAATGGGCCAAGATTAGTCCTGATCGTTGTGCTAGACTAGACTGATCTGCAGCTACAGGAAGTGTCCAGTTGAAGCTATTGTTGCCAAAGGGGGGGGGGGCAAAATATTAAATGTGATGGTTCACTTATTTTTCCCCCTTTTGTCATTGTTTGCATACTATCCTCATTAAGATATGACAACTTATAAATATTATGGATAGTTTTCGTTAAAGCGGACAGTTTTTTCATCTGTGTGATTTTGACAGGGATCACATCACATTTGGTGATGGTTTTATGCAGAAATGTGAAAAATTCCAAAAGGTTCAGATACTTTTTCACACCACTGTATTTATTCATATGCTTCCTTTGTCATACATGCATGGATATCATTAGGCCACTCGGTGCCATCGGTGCTCCAGACTACCTTCCACGCAAAAGCTTGTGAGGAACTCTTCAAACACCTTTGCCTGAGCGGGACGCCGAAAATCCGGCTTCATGCCGGCCTGCTTTTAGTCCAGTTGTGTGGAGGAGAACGATGGTGGGGGCAATTCCTATCTAACGTATTACAGGAGCTCTACAACTCTGAACAGTTGCTCATTTTCCCTCAGGACAGGTAGGATTGTTCATAGCAACCCGCTACTTTTATTATGTGACGGAAAGGTTTGATGCACTTAGTGTGAACACGGTGTCTCGGACTTCTTTTTTACCACAGAGTTTTTATGCTCCTGTCCTGCCTTGGCCAAAGATCACTGAGCAACAGTGGTGTATTGGAGGGTCTACTAAACCTCTTGGACAGCTTGCTGTCTCCTCTGCAGCAACCACAAGCTGCAACACCACACAGGACTGAAGGTAAAATTGTATACCTTTAAGGATCTTATCTTGATTTATATGTCGTGTCATGTGAAAATCCTAGAATAAATGAGCCTGACTATGTATGTTTTTTCAGGTGTCTTAGATATCCCGATGATTAGCTGGGTGGTGATGCTCGTTTCCAGACTCCTGGACTATGTCACTAGTATAGAAGATGAAGCTTCAGGTGGGAAGAAGCACCTCGGGGGGAAAGAGAGGGAGAGAACGTTTACAGGTACATGAGCATTTTTATTTTAGACTACAATATACCATCTAGAACTATCTAGAAACTATCTAGAAATTGCGTATTATAGATCAGGATTGTCAAATGTACTGCCCGTGGGCTGGAAGCGGTCTGCTCGGGGGTCCAGTCCGGTCAGCGGGGTTGTTCTGCCAGACAGGCACGTTGTAGCTCATTCATACTGTGCAGCAGCCCCTTAAATTTTTTTGGGAGTCTTTAGGACGAAAATACTTGTTAGTCTTAGTCATACAGGTCCTTCTGAAAAATTTAGCATATTGTGTTAAAGTTCATTATTTTTTGTAATGTACTGATAAACATTAGACTTTCATATATTTTAGATTTATTACACACAACGGAAGTAGTTCAAGCCTTTTATTGTTTTAATATTGATGTTTTGGCAAAAAAGGCAAGAAAAACCAAAAATCACTATCTCAAAAAATTAGCATATTTCATCCGACCAATACAAAAAAGGGTTTTTTAATACAAAAAAAGTCAACCTTCAATTAATTAGATCAGCTATTAGGAGTGGGAACCTCTTGGTACATCATGATACGATACGATTTGGATACAAAGCTCACGATAACGATGATCTGACAATATGGCGATACAACGATTATCGATACATTGATCAGAAAATAATTCTAGGATATTCTACAAACAACTAATAAACAGAAAAACAAGTTTCTGCTGTGAATTGGAATGAGTTTATCACTAGTAGCCGTCTAATCCATTTGAACTGGGAGGGTGGCAGCAAATGAACATTCGTTTATTCGCTGCCATTCATCCCACTTCAAACGGATTGAACGTCGATGGCCGTCAGTGGCAGCCAGTGCCAGGCAATGAGGTAATTTTGGGCCATTTAAGATAATTTTCCTGTTGATTTTTAGTTACTTCCTGTTGATTTTGGGGTATTTTATGGGTCACTTCCTGTTTATTTTGAGTTACAGAACAGGAAGTGACCTGGGAACAGGGGTCGCGTTCACCGAATATTTTCCGTCGTTGACCGATTTTTTAAAACGGTGACGGAAAAAACTGAAGTCCACCTGTCATTTTGACAGGTTGCAATTCACACCCCAGACCACAGGGTGGCGAGTGAGCATATTAATTAGCTATTGTCTCTCTTGATGCACGACGTCGTTGGCCTTACTCTGAAAAATGTCAAGGCAACTGAGTGTCCAAAGTTTCTTCAAAAAGCCCCAAAACGACGATGGTGTTGATAAAAGAGGTGAAAAAACAGGGACTGCACAAGCGGGCACGCAATTCAAGTCCATGCGCACCCGGAGGAAGGTGTAAGACTCCGTTCAGGCCACAGCAGGTGAACTGTTAATTTCATTGTTCCATACTTAGCCTAGCTACTGGGGCCACAGTCAGCTGTTTTTGTCACTGCGGAGAAAAAAGTTACATATTCATGTGATTGATGTGTGATGGCACGATGTGGATTCTCTGTTAAGCTTGTTCGGTGAGAATATTAATTTAAAATGAATGAAAACCAAATACTATTGAATATGTTAAAGCGGTATGCAATGTTAAGAGTCTTGTTAGCTCGAATTGCTGTGTCCAGCCGCTGTAGCTCTGCTGCTCTCTGTGAACTCTCTATTCAAGCCGGAACGCGCGCAGCTCTTAAGTGTTTTTGTCACGTGACTGTGTCGTAGCCCCTAACGCGCTCGGCCAAATGGACACACAAGTACGGAAGGTGAATTATGCCAAACAAAGGGTCACCACAATGTCATTATCATCATTTTAAAAATTTAAGTGATGGGTAAAAATAGATTATGACCGGATTTTTATGACCCTGTCAGTCAAAATGACAGACAACGAAAAACTCTAGCACAACCACTGCCTGGGAATCACCCAAATGAATTGGCAGTGACTCAAACTCAACAGGAAATGACCTGTAAATACCCTAAAATGAACAGCAAGTGACCTGTAAATGCCCCGAAAATCGGACCGAATGACTGTGAATGGTCTGGTTTTGAATGAACAAAAGTTCCCAGTCTAAATGGATTGGGCGTCAAGCACCGTCAATGGCAGTCTTAGAGTTAACTGAGACACTATTATGGTAGAAGATTTTGGTAGCAACTTGTTGGTTCCTTTTTGTTTTGTTTTTTAAAAAAAAACAAAAAACATTGACACCTTTTTAAAACAATATATCAGATCTTGGCAGGAACATATCGATAACCTTTTGGGATACAAAGTATCACGATATATCACCATTTCGATATTTTGTCACACCCCTATCAGCCGTGCACTCAATACTTGGTCGGGAATCCTTTAGCAGAAATGACTGCTTCAATGCGGCGTGGCATGGAGGCAATCAGCCTGTGGCACTGCTGCGGTGTTATGGAGGCCCAGGATGCTTCGATAGCGGCCTTAAGCTCCTCCACAGTGTTAGGTCTGGTGTCTCTAAACTTCCTCTTCACAGTATCCACCAAATTCTCTATGGGGTTCAAGTCAGGATTGTTGGCAGGCCAATTGAGCACAGTAATGCCATGGTCAGTAAACCATTTACCAGTGGTTTTGGCACTGTGAGCAGGTGCCAGGTTGTGCTGAAAAATAACATTTTTATCTCCATAAAAGTTTTTCAGCAGATGGAAGCATGAAGTGCTCCAAAATCTCCTGATAGCTAGCTGCATTGACCCTATCCTTGATAAAACACAGTAGACCAACACCACCATCCTAGACCATCACTGACTGTGGGTCCTTGACACTGGACTTCAGGTATTTTGGCATTTCCTTCTCCCCAGTCTTCCTCCAAACTCTGGCACCTTGATTTCTGAATGATATGCAAAATTTGCTTTCATCTGAAAAAGTATTTTGGACCACTGAGAAACAGTCCAGTGCTGCAAGCTTGACCTTGGGAATGCGGCACCTGTTGTCCATTTCCAGCACACGCCTGTGCACGGTGGCTCTGGATTTTTCTACTCCAGACTCAGTCCAATGTTTCTGCAGGTCCCCCAAGGTCTGGAATCTGACTTTCTCCACAATCTTTCTCAGGGTGCGCTCACCTCTTCTGGTTGTGCAGCATTTCCTGCCACACGTTTTCATTCCCACAGACTTCCCACTGAGGTGCCTTGATACAGCACTCTGGGAACAGCCTATTCGCTCAGAAAGTTCTTTCTGTATCTTAGCCTCTTGCTTGAGGGTGTCAATGATGGCCTTCTGGACAGCAGTCAGGTCGGCAGTCTTGCCCATGATTGCAGTTTTGAGTAATGAACCAGGCTGGGAGTTTTTAAAAGCCTCAGGAATCTTTCACTGGGGTTTTGAGTTCATTCGTTGATTCAGATGATTAGGTTAGTAGCTTCTTTAGAGTACCTTTTCATGATATGCTAATTTTCTGAGATAGGGATTTTTTGTTTTTCTTGACTTTTTCGCCAAATTCATCAATATCAAAACAATAAAAGGCTTGAACTACTTCAGTTTTGTGTAATGAATCTAAAATATATGAAACTTTAATGTTTATCAGTACATTACAGAAAATAATAAACTTTATCACAATATGCTATTTTTTTTTAGAAAGACCTATATATTTGTCATGTCAAAATGGATAAGTGTTTGTCTAGTTTTCATATGCAAAATTTCAAAGGTTTTAGTCTTTTGGGGAAAAAAAAAGTTTCCCAACAATTTCAACAGCATACCTCTTGGAATTTTTTTTCCTTGCAAGCCAAATAAATGAATAACATCTAAAAAGTACAAAGAGTAAATCATGGAGTGATGTTAAATTTAGAGGAAAGTTCTTTTGGTTGATGTCAAATTATGGTATGTTGAATTCCTTGATGCCAACGCCTTTGCGTTGCTGAAGTTGAATCTCCCGCAATGATTAAGTCATTCCACAACTACTATTCTTTGCTACTAAAGATTTTTTTCTTCAGGTATTCAATGGAGCTTCATCAATAACAGCCTTCAGTCTCAGAACACTAATAGATCAGCAAAAGGCAGCAGCAGCCTTGACAGACTTTATTCCCGCAAGATTCGCAAGCAGCTCGTCCACCACAAGCAGGTACATTGTTTTTGAGTGTCAGATACCACGTTTCCTCAAATGGTGGCCTCCGTATCCCCACACGAAACAAAAAAGATCTGTTGGTTATAATATAGAAGTGAGTCTGATATTCATTGCGTCCCTTTCTTTCTAGCAGTTAAATCTACTGAAAGCAAAACAAAAGGCTTTAGTCGAGCAGATTGAGAAGGAGAAAATCCAAAGCAACAAGGGTTCCTCCTACAAACTCCTGGTGGAACAGGCCAAGCTCAAGCAAGCCACATCCAAGGTAAGTTTTGCAGTTAGCCTCAGGTGAAAGAACTGAAAGGAATCTTAAATTTGGATTCTCTTCATATCTTCATGCAACCTCTGGCTTTCCCAGCACTTTAAAGACTTAATCCGTCTTCGGCGAACGGCTGAGTGGCCGCGCTCCACGTTAGACACGGAGTCTGCAACAGCCAAAGAAGCGCCAGAAGTTGAACCCCTGCCCTTTACTTTGTCCCACGAGCGTTGCATCTCCGTGGCGCAAAAGTTGGCTCTCTTTCTCCTCTCAATGGACTTCACGTGTCATGCTGACCTGCTACTGTTTGTCTGCAAGGTACTGCGTTTCATTTGAATGGCTTCATTTCAATTTGAATTGGTGAGTTCATTCTGTCAGAAATGTTCACACTTTTCACCCCTTCAGGTTCTTGCTAGGATAGCTAACGCCACCAGACCGACAATCCACCTCTCTGAAGTGTTGTCCGAACACCAGTTGGAGCGTTTACTCCTTCTACTAGTTGGGACGGACTTCAATCGAGGGGATATCTCCTGGGGTGGTGCTTGGGCTCAGTATTCCCTCACCTGTATGTTACAAGACATCCTGGCAGGTGTGTTGTCTACAGTGCGCGTACAGATGTGGCAGAGAGGATTGTGACCATGGTTAATGTTATGTTTCAGGGGAACTACTGTCTCCGGGTTCAATAGATGTAATGGATGAAGTGGCTGTTGCCGAGGAGGCCGGGGCTTCATCCTCTTCAGTCGGGGTCGACGCAGATGAACCCTTGCCTCAGCAGACGCCGATCCCTTTGGTGGAGAGCATTGATGAGACCCTCGTGCCTGATATCATTGCAGGTAATGACCGGACCGAAGCGAAGCAGAAAGGCAGAAGGCCAATGTTTGATTATTATTTGATTATCTTTCGAGACTATTGCGAACTCGTGCTTTGTGATATGGGAAAATCAATCAATGACGACATAGGCCATTTCCTCGACTTCTTTACAGAGGTATGCAGATCGGTGGTAGTACAATAGCACATGGAATCCCGTCAATGTAGCTGGGAGCGCCAATTGGGAGCCATCTGCTGGCCAAAACGTGCATTGCATAAACAGGTCAATTTATGCCAACATTGACTACAGAAATTAGGGATGAACGATATGGGGAAAAAACTGACATTGCGACTTTTTTTGGGGGGGGGGTTGCGGTAAATTGTGGTGTGTGTGTATATATTTTCCCAATGGCAGTGTATCAAATACTTGTTCTCCCCACTGTATATTGCGATATTGAAACTAGAAGTATTTTCACCAAACTTGAATAGCTCTGTTTAGGAAGACTTTGGTTAAGTCGCTATGACAGGGGTCGGCAACCCAAAATTTTGAAAGAGTCATGTTGGACCAAAAAAACACAAAAATGTCTAGAGCCGCAAAAAATTAAAAGCCTTAAATAAGCCTAATTATGAAGGCAACACACGCTGTATGTATCTGTATTAGCTATATTAGCCTACTATCAAAATGACTAAGTCGGCTAAAAATACAGCATGAACCTTCATGATTTAATGTTTATTTTCCCTGCAGTGCATTCAAAGCATCACGTGACTACTCTGTTGTATGATGCCGTGCATAACATGCCCCTTATCTGGGCATGCCTTTGATATTTAAAAAAAAAAAAATATATATATATATATATCAAATCAAATCAAATATATATATATATATATATATATATATATATATTATCTCAGTTTTGTTTTTGAAGTCTGCAAATAGGTTTTCTGATATGTTGAGTAATGTCTCCTTCATGTACTCGCCATCTGTGAAAGGTTTTCCGTGCTTTATTATCTCCCGGTGTAGGTACACTATCCAATGGGTTTAAAAAACAAAAACTTTTTTTCAATTGAACAGAATTCTTTTTATTTTTGACAACATATTTGCAAATTGGAACATCAACGTGGATATAATGTTAACATAAAAAACTGAAATATTTTAAATAAAATTAAAAAATTAATAAACCTTTAGATGAAAGCCACAGCTCAAGTCGCTCAACATTAGAACAAAAACCCTTGGTAATATAAAACTGGATTTAAACAATATATGATCAAATTGATTTTATATAAAACATATACCGATACTCCCATTAATATTACTTAGTTGAATATTAATGAAGAGCAAGAACAAGAGACAGAGCGCTTGTATCATTATTTACACATTATACACACACACCCGCCTTCTCTCAACACAGAAAGTTGCCTGAGAGAAAAAAAACACCACAGGCTGTATTATGAAAATGTTATTTTGAACAGATGTTTAGTGGCGGTAGACTTTACAAAAGAAGGGTAATGGTAGAGAGGAAAGTAGTTAGCCATTTTGGCACGCTAACTAGCCACGTTACCTGCCTCGTTAACTCATTTGCTCCCAGAAACGTATAAATACATTCTATTTTTAAATGCTCCACTGTCCCAAAAACGTATTTATACGTCTTTTGCGTTTTTTATATAAGAAGCATATATAGCTTCCGCTGTATCTGAGAAACAAAGAACAACGCTCCAAACCCATTTTAAAGCAATGAAACTGGCCACCGGAGGGCACTAGCGCATTTTGTAAGACGAGGCAACCCGATTCAACAGCAGTGAACGGCCGGGCAGCATGGTCAGAGCGCTGGCGGCATGAAGCCAGGTGACGCTCCGACCGAACAAAACAACGAGAGGACGCCTGGGATGCCAGGCGCTGGAGGACCGTGCAAAACGAGTGAAACCCCCCCCGTGGAGCGGCTCGCCAAGCATACCCCGTAGAAATGCAAAAATAATCCATCTTTGTGAGACAGACAACGATGAGGGAAAAGTTTACACAGCTGACGTGGCGACAACGACGTCATCTCGGCGGTGTGTGAATAAATTGTTACTTTGATATCTACTTGTCTATCTATTTGTCTGGCTGTTCATGGTATTTTGTAAAAGGAAAACATTATTCAGATGTTTGGAATGTAACTAATGCAAAAAATAGCTTTGTTAAAGTCAAAGTTATGTTTGAAATGTATGCGTTTACAAAAAGCTCATTTTCTCCGTTTTTTCATCAGAAATTGGAAAATTGCTCAAATTAAGCTATTTTCTAATGCTGATATCTAAAGAATGGAAAAAGATACAAACTTACTTTTTTTTCTGCTGAAAGACGAGAGTCTAATCTTTCTTTTGGTGGGTTCCAAGTATATACAGCAATAGAACAGAATTTTCGGTGGGCCTTGCAAAATCAGTCAAAATCCAGAAAAAACGGCCGGGAGCGAAGGGCCTTGCTCTGGTGAAAATGGCTGGGAGTGAATGAGTTAATAAGGATTTTTTTTTTTTACCATGGCTACTCAACACTCCGGAGTGAACTCTCGTAGCTTTACTGACCTTATATTGCTTGTAAAGTGACGGATGAATGTCACGTAAATGTGAAATCATGTTGGAGGTCCTGCTGTCCTTCCTCCTCCAAGCCGCGGGCGTGTGTTTCTTTTTGGTAGCCGAAGTACTCCCATATTAGTGACTTTTTTGACGGATGTAGTTTCAACACCTTTAGCCATTTGTGTCTATTTTAAAACTAGCGACAGACACAGGACGGAGCAACAACCGGAGGGGGCGGGGTGAGCGCTGCTGCACTAAGCAACGGATTTCTCGCTACATTTTTGGGACTTAAAAAATAGCTAATACTGCACTGCGGTATGACGGAAAATTTTAGTGGTTTTGAAACCGTGACGTTTTCATACCACGGTAAACCTTGAAACCGGTAACCGGCACATGCCTACGGCCAAAATATGAATAATCTATTCAAAATGGGGTTATTTCGGCTTAAACATCCTAAAACCACCAAAATGCAAGAACTTTTGGCACAGTTATAAATATAACACACAATAAAACACAACAGGTTTCACAGTGGTTAGCACGTTCCCCTCACAGTTCTGATACCAAGGGTTCAATCCCGGGCTCCGGCCTTCCAGTGTGGAGTTTGCATGTTCTCACCATGCCTGCGTTGGTTTTCTCCTGGTGTGTGTGTGAAAGCAGGGCTATAAACATGGCAAGCTGGAAATGGCTAAATTAAACTGAAAACATAACGAAATTAAAATGTCAATCATTACGTTCGGGTCGGGGTTCTCTCTAAATTTTTAAAATAAATATATATTTATATACGTATACCAAAACGATGTATGGATGTTAAACAAAGGAATACTTATCAAATAAATAATTTGGATAAAAAAGACAAGGCGCTGTATGGTCATTGCAGAGCCAGAGCGTGCCATGCGCCCTCTTTTTACTCTTTCTCCTCTGCGATGCAAAACCGCATCTGTTTATTTACATTTTACAAACTTTTCTAGCGTTATTTCGTAGTGCAAATGCATTTAAAATGATCATAAAAATATGTAGACTATTTAAACATTAAGAAAAGTTGCGTTTTTTTTCTGCCAACTGAGAATTCATTACAAAAGACAGGCTTTAATGCGCAGGCATTGTCACCAAATGTGATCACGGAAAACGCAACCAGTCCCGTTTTTCCAAGCAGCAAGCAGTGATCTGTCCAGGTCTAACTGGAGCATCCCTTCCCTCTCCTCCTCACAAATAATACATAGAATTTTGAGGGTTTTTTTCTCGGGCTTGGTCCTACAAATAAAATATAAAATTTCGTTTTCTCTTACGGGCTCGGGCCTACAAATAAAACATGACATTTTGGATTTTTTTCGGGCCTGCAAATCAAGTTAATTGATCGGGCTCGGGCGGGTCGGGCATTAATACCAGCGGACCCGGGTCGGGTTGGATTTTTTTAGGCCCGATCTTACCTCTTAATGACCTTAAATTGATTGCAGTTACACGTCTGGGAACGCTCCCTCCGGAACAAAACACGACAGGATTTGACCAACATTGTGACAATGCTGACCAAAAATGACGTAATGTCCAGGTTATAAAATCGCCCAGCAGCCTTCCACGCACAGGGAGTGCCAGTGGGCAACACAGGTCAAGTCTGTGAAAGCGTCCAACCGGCTTCATTCTCGGAATCTTTTCATGCACGAAAGCAATGACGAGAGTAAATCCTGCGTTACCTTATACGGGAAATTCCCTGGTAATATGTGTGAAAAGGGCTACAGGCAACGTGACTTGTCAGATAGAGACGCTGGGGAGAACTACGTAGAACAAATGAATAATAAAAGTCAGTGAAAACGGATTACGCTAAGCAAGCTCTTTATTCGGCTTGTATTGTTAACACTTGTGTATGTAACTCTGACATTAGTAGATTGTTCTTATTGGAGGTGCGTGTGTGGCAGCGTGGTAGGTTTTTTTTTGTTTTTTTTTTTGCCGCAGTTGCAGTCATATTTTCGGGATCAAAGCACAGTATGCCGGAACAGCGTTCCGCCATCGTATTTCTTGGCGGAACGCCGATCCGGTGCGTTCCGGCCCACTTTCACCCGTGGTAGTAAATAATATTAAACATAATAACATCATTAAAATAATCATCTTAGTAACAATATCAAAGACAACAAGTCATTTAATGCTCAAGATTTTAGCTTTAGTATTTTTGGAGCACTGGACAAATGAAAATGCAGGGAGAGGAAGAACATACCTTCCATAACACAGCGGCAACCTAGGTACATAAACGCCCGGCCATGGACATGGACGTCCTGCACATGCGCACATAGCAATGGTGCTGTTCAGACTATATATTGTGCAGGCCTAACAAAGAATGTAAAATGTTAAAAGTTTAATATGGTTTTGGCATATCATATGGAACTTTGGTGAACGATGTGTTTCACTATACGGATGACAAATCACTGCTTATGTGTATCACGTGTATATTGCCTTAGCTCTATTATGTTTTCATGATCCAAAGGTGCTCCACCTCTGGTGTCTTTGGAAAAGGATAAAGACATGGACTTTGATTTGCTACAAGACCTAATGGATGTTGATATTGATCCTTTAGATATTGATTTGGAAAAGGATCCGCTTGCTGCCAAAGTGTTTAAGGTATGTCCCCCCATAAAGCCATTGAACTAGTGCAATTGAGATGACCTATTTTTACATTTCAACACAGTTATTTCGGAATGTTTCTCAAAAACAATGCCTGCACATTGGCTGCCATTGAGGGCAATAGACATCCAAGCCATTTGAACTGGCAAGGCACTTCCAGTTCAAATGGATCAGAGCTCCACTAGTGATAAAGTAATTAAACGTCAGGATGAAAAAAGCCACATGATCAGATGTCTTTTTGACCTTTTCTGTTTCTAGCCAATAAGCAGCACTTGGTATGACTACTGGGGTTCCGATTACGGAACGTACGGTTACACTCCATATATTGGAGGGGTTGGTATCCCAGTATCCAAACCCCCAGTTGCTGTTGAGAAGCCTGGCTCACAAGGGCTTTCTGTTTCAGTTTCACAAGGTAAGAAGATGGTAATTTTCTTCTCTCTTCTATGATCTTTTTTTCTTCTTCATATTTTGTCATCTTATCTCAGCACTGGATGCTCGATTAGAGGTCGGCTTGGAGCAGCAGGCTGAATTGATGCTAAAAATGATGGCAACTTTACAAGCTGACTCTATTCTACAGGCTCTCACGTCAAACTCCTCCACAGGTAATCAGAGGGACAAATTAATTATAGTATGGCAATTACACGACAAACCTTTGGGCTGTGGGTATTCATGATTAACGCTAATCATGAATATAATAATAATATAATAATCATTTTTTTTTTTTCAGTTTGCCAGACCACCAATGGCACAGATGACTCTCTGTTGAGGGCACTACATGGTGGAGGATCTCCTCCCGGCAGCACCCTTATTGTCCAACCTTCTTCCATTCCCATGCTTAGTGCTTGCTTCAACAAGCTCTTTTCCATGCTGCAAGTCCACCATGTGCAGGTTTGGACTCACTCTATTTGTTTATTTAACTGAATATAATCCCTTTTTGGGAACTTGAATTAAACATTCTGTTAATGTGTAATTCTGGTTAACACACAGTTTATTTTTGAGGTTTCGTTTGGTAACAAAACAGAGAAAGTTTTGCTGGCTGGCGACAGCCATGGCTTGGCTTACAGCTGTAGCTACTCATTTGCTCTCAGGAAATGTACTTCATAATGAAATTGTAGTTCTATACATTTCTTAAAGGTGCTACAGTGGTATGAAAAAGTATCTGACACATTTCTGCATAAAATCACCATCAAATGTAATCTGATCTTTAAGATCACACAGATGAAAAAACTGCGCCTGCTTTAGCTAAAACCACCCAAACATTTATAGGCTTTCATATTTTAATGAGGATAGCATGCAAACAATGACAGAAGGGGGAAAAATGAGTAAGTGAACCCTCTGCCTAAGGAGTTAAGTGGTTTAAAGCTGCCCTGCCCACTATAAAGTGGTTTAAAGCTGCCCTGCCCACTATAAAATACACCTGTTAGGAATTGTTATGATGAAAAGCATTGTCTGAAGAAGAATTGTGATCAAGGATTGTTGATTTGTATAAAGCGAAAGGATACAAAACCACCTCTAAAAGTCTGGATAGTCATCAATTGACAGTCAGAGAAGTTGTCCACGAATAGAGAGAGTTTGGCACTGTTGCTTTTCTCTCAAGGAGTGGCCGTCCACCAAAGATGACGCCAAGTTCAGCGCAGAATACTCTGAGAGGTAAAAAAGAACCCTAGAGTGTCTGCTAAAGACTTACAAAAATCACTGGCACAGTCCAATATCTCTGTGCACACATCAGCTATATGTAAAACTTTGGCTGAGAATGGTGTTCATGGGAGGATTCTACAGAGGAAGCCCCTCCTGTCTAAAAAAACATTGTTGCTCGTTCAATGTTCGCAAAAAGGCACTTGGACACTCCACAGAATTGTTGGCAAAATATGTTGTGGACTAATGAAACCCAAGTTGAATTGTATGGGAGTCACGCACAACATCATGTGTGAAGGAAAAATGGAACAGCTCGCCATCTTCAACACCTCATCCCCACCGTGAAGCATGGTGGAAGGAGCATCATGATTGTGGGCTGTTTTGCTACCTTAGGGCCTGGAGAACTTGAAATCATTAATGGAAGAATGAATTCAAAACTTTTGCAGGAAAACCTAAGGCCGTCTGTCAGACAGTTAAAGCTAAAGAGAGGACTGATGCTGGAACATGACAATGATTCAAAATACAGAAGTAAATCAACTTCAGAATAATTTCAGAAAAACAAAATACATGTTCTGGAGTGGCCAAGTCAAAGTCCAGACTTGAACCCCATTGAGATGCTGTGGCATGACCTAAGGACAGTGATTCATGCCAGACTTCCCAGGAATCTGACTGATTTACAACAGTTTTTTTAGAGAAGAATGGGCCAGGATTAGTCCTGCTCGATGTGCCAGACTGATCTGCAGCTACCGGAAGTGTTTGGTTGAAGTTATTGCTGCCAAAGAGAGCGCCACAAAATATTAAATGTGATGATTCACTTACTTATTTCCCCCCCTTCTGTCATTTTTTTGCATGCTATCCTCATTAGGCAGGCACTGTTTTTTCACCAGATCACATTTGATGGTGATTTTGTGCAGAAATGTGAGAAATTCCAAAAAGTTCAGATACTTTTTAATACCACTGTATATGGAGTTTGTCACTTTTTTAACTCACGACTGCCACCTCCGAACTAAAGCATAACTGTGCAGCCTCTGTGTTGAGTGCATGGCACTCATGCTTGTATGAGTTGTACTGGAGTTGGGGCTGTGCTGGCTAGTCAATTCTTATTGTCTGCCAAATCGATGGTAAATTGTGGACGCTTACCGGCTCGCTTGCGTGTGCAGTGCAGTGTTTTTGCTAAGTGGAGGCTCAGTGAAACGGTGCCGCTGCCTCAGGGAGGCGCGTGGACGTGCACAGGTGCTTTTTCGCCCTTGGTGTTCGACCTGAACCCGCTATATTGAAGGGAAGACAAAGGGCTGTCTCAATTCAATTATAATAATTATAATTATGAATGTATAATGTCAGTCTTATGGCACCACCGTCAAATAAAGTGTTACCAAATACCACAACTAGCAATTAATGAAACAACTGGAACAGTAAATGAAGAAATAATTAGCACAGAACATCAATTTGATTTTTACATCTGTAATGCACGCTGGGAGGCATGTTGGACAACAACATTGGTAACAGCAGGTAGCAGTAGAGGTGGACGCAGCAGTGGTGGCCAAATGAAGCTTCCCGAAGCAATTAAACTTAGCCGCCAATTGGTTCAAAACCTCATGGTGGTTCATTTGGTCTGATGATAGTCGTATGATGCCGCTGTCAAATAAAGTGTGACCAGTTAATATCTTTTTGTGTAAATATCCCGTAATACAGAGAGGACAGCTGTGGCTTATAGTCCAGTGCAGCTTATCTCTGAACAAATGCCATTTTCATGCAAAATTTGGGTGGTAGCAGCTTATAGTCGGGTGTGCCTTATAGTGCAAAAGTTACGATCGTTAGAGGTATGCAAAATTTCCGATTCTTAGATTATTCGTGATTTGGCCGTGAAAGATTAAAGAGCGATTCACAATGAGGAACGGACCGAGAGTAAACATCATGCTCAACTCACGGCTCTGGCTCAAACTCATGCCGCTAGATAAAAAAAACAATAATATCTGACTGCGGCCGACAGCTGCTACAAATTACACCCACGTAATGCTACGGTAAATATCACATGTAGAGCTGAAACGAGTACTCGAGCAACTCGAGTAACTCGAGTTTAAAAACTGATCCGAGTAATTTTATTCACCTCGAGTAATCGTTTATTTTGACAGCTCTAAGCATCACGTTTTGCTAGGACTACTTTTAATCACGTGCGGAGAGGAAGAAGGGGAAAAAAACAACAACCTTACCGCAGCCGACAGCCGCCACAAACGACGCCGACGTTGCTAAATACTAGCCCGCACGATGCTACATTGGTAACAGGCAGTGTCTGGCGCGTCTCATAGAGATCACATGTATGTTGAACTAGATGCACAATGACAGACTCGGCCGCGTCTGGGCAGCGTTTGTAAACTGCCGCCATCTTAAAGCAGTACAGCGCTAAGCGCTAATAAGGAGCGCTAATAAAGAGCGCTAAGCGCTAATAAATAAGATTAACGTTACTGTCGCTACTAGCTCACGGAACGTTAGCCCTGCGGAGGGCTAGGTTTCAATTAATTATGACCACTGTCGATGCGTGGCTAACGTGTCTTACTACAGGCTTTAACATAACATAGCATTGTGGAGTGATGAGGGTGTAAAATAAAAACTTAATCATGCTAACTATCAATTTTAGCTCAGTAGTCATTGCTGGATAAAACACCAAGTAGCACTGGTCCCTAATGTGCTCCAATACAGCCTGTATCATACATTTATTTTGAACACTGCAAAAACTCAAAATCCTATCAGGACTTACAGTTTAGACTAACTTAAAACTTAACTAGAACTTAAAAATGGCTTGACACAAAGAGAAATTCAATTGAAACACGTGGGAAAAAAATCCTAACTTTTAAGTGATGTGTGTTATCAAGCGTAACAGCATTTTTAGGTAAGATATATATATATATATATATATATATATATATATATATATATATATATTAAGATCTAAAAGTTTTTTGAGTGAAAGCAGTTAATTAGTCTTTTTTTTTTTTTAATTCTAGTTACACCTGAGATGCAATTGTTGGCTGTTTTCAACAATATACAACGAAAATAAAGACATTGATTGACTGAAAATGGTTCAAGATTAGATGAAATGTCTTGTTTTCTCATGTATATGTATAATTGCTCTTCACCTAAAAATATATTTGTTTTATCCGATTACTCGATTAATCGATAGAATTTTCAGTCGATTACTCGATTACTAAAATATTCGATAGCTGCAGCCCTAATCACATGTATAAAAAACTAAATGCGAAATGACAGCCTCGCTGGCGTTAGTAAACAGCCGCCATCTTAAAGCAGTAGACTTCTCTCGGAAGGCTGTTGTAGCGAACCTAATTAACTTTTTATTGAAAATACTCCTGAATCGGCAAAATCTTGACTTGAATTTATCTTTAAAACAATTTTAAAACTTTCGCACGTCGAAATTAGACAGAATGGATGTTATGGAATAACGGGAGCAATTTTTAGCAACTTTCACGGTTGATTTACAACATTAATTGAATGTAGTTTAAGGCTGCTCATATAGAATGGGGACTTGAGTATTTTATTTATTGTTTTGAACTGTAAACTTGATACTGAAATACCAGTGGATTTAAGCCTGAGAGGATTTTTGTACAATTTGTGCCTCTAATGTACGAAACATTAAAAGCAGCTAATAGCCTAAGGGAAGGGGGGTGTCATCAATAATCGATTAATAATGGAATTGTAGCCTCTGAATCGTAATCGAATTGTTAGGTGCCCAAAGATTCCCACCTCTACCTATTATAATCATTCATTAATGCTCAGAACAGTGCCATGTCTTAATTATGATTGTCTAAAGACAGCCTCATGGCACCACCAAGTGTTACCAAATACCATAATTAGCAATTAATGAAACAACTGGAACAGTAACTGAAGAAATTATTAGCACAGAACATCAATTTAGATTGTTATTTACATCTGTAATGCATGCTAGGAGGCATGTTGGACAACAAAAATGTTGACAGCAGGTGGCAGCAGAGGGTGACGGTCCCCCTCAAGGGAGCAGTGAGGGCCAAATGAAGCTTCTCAAAGCAATGAATCTTTGCAGCCAATTGGTTCAAAGCTTCATGGTGGTTTATTTGGTCTTATGACAGTCGTATGATGCCGCTGTCAAATAACGTATTACCGGTTCATATCTTTTTGTATAAATATCCTATAACACAGTGAGGACAGTTGCAGCTTAAAGTCCAGTGCAGCTTATCTATGAACATATCCCATTTTCATGCCAAATATGTTGGGTTGCGGCTTATAGTGAGGTGCACCTTATAGTGTGAAAATTTACGGTAGTTAGAGGTGTGCGAAACTTTGGCCGTGGAAGATTCAGGAACGACTCACGAACATCCAAATTCCGATTATCGAAATATGCCAAGTAAAGCGGAACTAAAACACAGCCAGCACGGTCTTCGGGACGCAATGAGGAACGGACCGAGAATTAACATCATGCTTAACTCACGGCTCTAGCTCAAATCATAAAATATTATAATATAATCAGATAAAATACAATAATACCTGACTGCAGCCGACAGCCGCTACAAACTATGCTCCCATAATGCTCCGGTAGATATCACATGTATAAAGAACTAGATGCGAAATGACAGACTTGCCGGCATTAGTAAACAGCCACCATCTTTAAGCAGTAGACTTCTGTTAGAAGGCTGTTGTTGCGAACCTGATTAACTTTTTATCTAAAATACTCCTGAATCGGCAAAATCTTGACTTGAATCCATCCTTAAATGATGAAACAGTTTTAAAACTTTCGCATGTCAAAAGTAGGCAGAAGGGAAATTATCGAATAACAGGAGCAATTTTAGCAACTTTAACGGCTGATTCACAACATTGATTGAATGTAGTTTAAAGCTGCTGATACAGAATGGGGACTTGAGTACTTTATTTACTGTTTTGAACTGTAAACTTGATACTGAAATAGTCGTTTATTTAAGCCTGAGAGGATTTTTGTCCAATTTTTGTTACAAATGTACGAAACGTTAAAAGCAGCTAATAGCTGGGAGGGGGTGCATCAATAATTTATTTATAATCGAATCGTAGCCTCTGAATCAAAATCGATTTCGATAATCGATAGGTGTCCGAAGATTCCCCATTTTTTACAGAATCGATCATTCGTCTTTAGCAAATTGGAAACATTTCTGTTCCTCAGTTGGAGTCCTTACTGCAGTTGTGGATTACACTTAGTCTCAACACCAGCTCGAATGGCAGCGAAGATAACGGATCAGACATCTTCTTGTTTAACTCCAGTCGAGTACCCACCATTCCACTCAACCAAGGTCAGGATTGTCCTCCATCACCACTCCATAACTTTTTATTCTGACCTGATCTAGCAAGAGTGTAATCTTGTGATTTGTTTGTTTGTTTCTGTGCATCCAGCTTCCATTAACAGTTTTCTCACTGTGCTGGCGTGGTACCCCAACGCTTCCCTGAGAACTTGGTGTCTGGTGCTGCATTCACTGACCCTGATGACTAACATGCCTTACCACAGTAAGTATTTGACTCTTATCCCTTTTAGCATTAAAGGGCTCCAGGGATCGGCAAAAGATTCATGATCGGGACTTTGATGGGGAAAGTTGTACAAATTCATCTGTATGTATTTCAACGAAGTAAGGATTCAAATATTAAAAAAAAACGTCTGAACTTTCAGCTTCCAGTATTGGGATGAGCGCTCAAGAAAGCACAGCACATCAGATGGTTTCCGATCCCACGATGGTTCACGTCCTGGTACGTTTCCTGTCTGGCAGCAATACCAATGGAACCAATCAGCATAGCTCTCAAGTCGGACCTACCGCCACTCAAGCAATGCACGAGTTTTTGAGTCGCTTGCAGGTGCATCTTTCCTCCACCTGTCCACAAATGTTTAGCGAGTTCCTACTGAAACTCCTTCACATTCTGTCCACTGAAAGGTATGTTTACATATTTCAGTTGCTACATTGCTTGTAGTGCTTTGGGTCCTCAATTCCGTTTTGTACGTTCAGGGGGCCGTTCCAGTCAGGTCAAGGACCACTTGATGCTCAGGTGAAGCTGTTGGAGTTAACTTTACAGCAAAACTTTGAAGTGGTTTCTGTGGTCACCATCTCCTCTGTCATCGAGTCTATAACCTTCCTGGTCCACCACTACATCACCTGCTCTGACAAAGTGGTTTCACGCAGTGGTTCTGATAGCTCTGTTGGTGCTCGCGCTTGTTTCGGCGGGCTTTTTGCTAACATCATTCGACCAGGAGATGCAAAGGCCGTCTGTGGGGAAACTACCCGCGACCAGCTAATGTTTGACCTCCTTAAGCTGGTCAACGTGCTAGTGCAGCTACCTCTGTCAGGGGACAGAGAGTTTAGCGGTCGACTGCCGACTGCCGGTGGCGGGGCGGCTGATAGCAGCGTGTCTGATGAAGAAAAGGTTTGCGGAAGCAAAGAGAGCGTGCCCGGAGGATCAACGGCCAGTCAGGGTCCGTCTGCTGGTGTGGCTGATCTAGTACTGGCCAATCAGCAGATAATGAGTCAGATCTTGTCTGCACTGGGCCAGTGCAACAGCAGTGCCATGGCCATGATCATCGGTAAGGTGTACCAACTGTGAATTTTCACTTAAATAGGTGTTTCTTTAACTTTTTTTTCATAGTAATGTGGCTTATTCTCCACTGATCTCAGAGTTCTCTTCTGCCTTCAGGAGCTAGTGGTCTCCATCTAACCAAACATGAGAACTTTCACGGGGGTCTAGATGCCATTTCAGTCGGTGACGGTCTCTTCACAATCCTCACCACCCTCAGCAAGAGAGCTACCTCTGTTCAGGTCATGCTGCAACCCATCCTCACATACATGGCCTGTGGATACATGGGTCGACAGGTAAGCTCTGAAATGCTGTGTTTGTTGTAGATATATTAAAGATTAAAATTTATACACGAACGCTATTTTTAGGGCTCTCTCTCCACTTGTCAGCTTTCTGAGCCCCTTTTATGGTTTATTCTGCGAGTTTTGGATACAAGCGAGGCTCTCAAAGCCTTTCATGACATGGGTAAGTAAACGTCATCGTCAGTGTAGTTCAAACCGTATAGGGTCCCATCACTTCTTTGTCTCTAACCAGGTGGCGTACAGTTAATCTGTAACAATATGGTGACCAGCACCAGGGCTATTGTGAACACGGCACGTAGCATGGTGTCGACCATTATGAAGTTTCTAGATTCAGGTCCTGGAAAGCCATCGGATGGCAGCCTGAAATCCAGAGTGATGACATCAGAGCCAGATAACGCAGAGGGACTTCACAACTTTGCTCCATTAGGTGTTTAAATTTCTTCAATTCTGCTAAACCTGCAATGACAAAGGGTAATGTACAACATTTGAAATAATCCATCTTTTCTCAGGTACAATTACATCTAGTAGCCCAACAGCACAGCCAGCAGAAGTCCTACTACAAGCGACGCCACCTCACCGTCGGGCTCGATCTGCGGCGTGGTCGTACATCTTCCTTCCAGAAGAGGCTTGGTGTGACCTCACTATTCATCTCCCGGCTGCTGTGCTGCTAAAGGAGCTCCACATTCAGCCACATCTTGCTTCTTTAGCTAGTAAGTGGAGCTTTGTTCGTCTGTTTGCCTTTCTAAATGGCTTTATTTGGAGACTATAAATCGCATGATTGTAAAAGTTGGTGAGCAGAAAAAGATTGTGTATTTTTTTAACGATACACGATAATATCGGTTGCCGATAATGGCAATTATGACGTCACACAGATAATCCAGATATTAAAAAATTCACCCGATAATGCAATCCGATAATTATATACTTGATTTAGGCTCCAAATGAGCGCAACCAACTCACCACCGTTGCCTCCTCAACCCCTCCCCTCTCTGAAGCGCCTGAGGGAGGAGGGGTTGAGGAGGTGGAGTTACACAACAGAGGCAGTTGGAGTGGATATCATGGCTCATTTTTCCGTATGTGGAAAAAAAAAAAACGACACTCTCGCCATCTGCAAAACATGCACTGCAGAAGTTCCACGAGGCGGAAAAAAGCATCCTCATTCAACATAACCCGATCAGCCATTTAAACCTGCATCACAAAGATTTTTGGAAGGAACACGTGGCTGCTGGTAGCGCGAATGCTATTGCTAATGTAAACACACATAAACTAAGCTAAACTACGGGGCTTGTGTCGACGGAGAGACGCTGCGGGGAGCAGAACCAGGCCCCGAATATGCCGCGGCGAGATGGCCGGGGCGGGCGGATATCCAGTACGAATGTAGCTGCCGCAGCCACTCCGGTTTAATTCATCGAGAAGCACGGCCAGACAGAGGCCTGGCGCGGGTGCTAATTTGGCGGCCGGACGGACTGAAGGGCACAGGCGGAAGGAGATTTGGGATGAGAGGCATTTTTTTACCTAAATGATCCGAGAGCCAAAGCCCCGGATAAAAAAATAATGCAATTTATACGACCACCATTCTTCGTGAAAAACATGCCAATCACAGTTTCACCACGGACATTTGGACAAGTGATGTCAAGTAAGCACGCTTACCAAAACAGCACAGTGGTTTGATGATAATTTAAACATGCACAAAACCACACTCACAAGAAGTCAGTAATGCATTCAGTATGTAAAATAACGAGCGGCCAGATGACTTTGTAACTCTGCCTTAATTTTTTGGCTTAACAAAACTCGGGCACAATACAACGCACACGGGGACGCAAGCTCCAACTACGGCCTGATAGTACTGCCGTGTATCAGCTTAGCTGCCGTAAAGCAAGTGTCGTGAATGTCGCAAATGTAAACAAAGCGCTGCCATGACACAGTACGCTGTAAATTTATGGCGTCTTAATAGGATCGTTCTTCTTATATCTAGTCAAATAATTTTCCCCATCTTGTTTTGAGTGTTAAGTACTAGTTAAAGAGATGAATGCACCAGAGTATTCCACTTCCTTGAAGTACGTAAATATTGCCATTTGTCAATATTCTTATTAAGCCCATACATCTTTAAAAAAAAATAATAATAAAAAATTTTTAAAAAGGTAATTTTTCACCTAAATCAAGAAAAAAATGCTTTCAAATAATGTTTTGAACCATACCTAGTCTTGAATAAAGAACACTTCTGGCAAACACGTTTTTTTAGGATTAGGTGTAATTATTACTTAAAATAAGGCTGGTAAGCTTATTTTCAGCTAGCTATTTTTCTTCAAGAAACCTGAGTGAAATACATTTGAAGCGCTGGCAGATAATTTCACTTATTTCCAATAGACTGACTAGTTTTACGGAGGTGTGTTTTTCACAGTGAAGTAATGTTATATACTGTATATTAGGAATGGCTTACTTTTAACCCTTTAATGACGGATGTGGCGCCGGCGACACATTTCTGCACGTGTACTTTGAACTGCCGTAACTCCTAAATGGTTTGCGCTATCGAAAAAAAAAAACAACAGATCCTGAAAGCTGAGGGGTTGCGCTTGACAGCCAAACGGGTGTCTTTGCGGTGATCTCAGTCTCCTCCCACCAGGAAACTAGCGAATCAGCTCCTTTATTCTTGAAATGCTGGCAGGGGCACATTTACGTATGCGATCCGCCATAGACACACGGAAGAAGAGGAAGATGGGGAACTCAGCAGAGCGGTAAAAAAACTGTGAAGAACGACATGTTTTATTATTTTTGGAGAGGAAATGCCAGCAAGACGTTCATCCAGGATGATAAAACCTCCACAGAAGTTTAGACAAGAGTTTGGGACCAAGGAAGTGCGCAACGGGAAGAGCACGTTTGTGGAACAAAGGTATCGATCGATCAATCTGTAGTTGAACCTCTCTACTTTTTTTCAAGCTAATTTTTACTTTGTTCACGGTACTTTACGTATAAAATATGCTTCTATAAGTGTGTTGACTTACAGTACAATATTTGAAGTGTAAATGTGCGCTTGTAATCTATGTGTGATGCGTGCCTCGTTGGTTTAGCAACCATATTTGAACAGTTACATTGTCAAAGTCTTTCTTCAAAGTATATATAAAATTAATACGATCATGTATGTGCAGTAATCCATACATTGTTGGTACCATACAGCGTTTGTGATTACTACTACTACTTTGCTACAGTTTGCGTTGTGATGAGGACCACCTACGTATATTGTGTATGTATATAGGCCTACTATGTGCTATGAAATGACAATAAAATAAGTACTCATCTTCTTCCTCAAGTGACCTATGTCCTGGAGAGGGCTGCGGGGATGCTGGAGATTCCAGTGTGGTCATGGATCGAAATCGCCAGCACCTGGATGTGTGAGACATGCAGTGTGGGCCTGTGTCTCCAGCCAGAGTGGAACTGCTCCTGGCAGTTTCACCAAGGCCTCTGAGGAATCAAAGACTAAAAAAATGTATAGTTTTCATTTTATGTCCCGTTTTGCACATTTAGAGGTAAAGTATATAACAAATTTTATTGTAAATAGTTTTCATATACAGTATATTTATTACGTTATATATACAGTGTGTGTATGTATATATATATATATATATATATATATATATAAAATTCACTATTTTGCACTGTTCGTCTCCTGTAAATAACCTGTTTTGACCATTGTTATGTAGAAAGGACAAAAACGCCTATGACCATACCTGCTGTTTCTGTTGAATTATCAAATATAAAACTATTCAGTCTTATTTTTTCTGTTGAATGCTTATCCTAACAAGTTGAATAAATACTATCCTCCTTCAAAACGTTTGGTCGAGCATGTTTGGTTGTCAATAGGACATCAATAGGACATTTTCTGTCATTTTGGTCCCAAAATGTTGATTTATAAATGGTCAGTGAAGAAAACAGCAGTTTGGACACGAAGGTTATGGTGTCCTGAAAAAAAGGACCCGACTTGGCCATTGTGAACATTTTTCTTCTTTTTTTTTTTTTTTTTTTTTTTTTAAATATAAAGGCAACATCAAAGGCATGCAAATTTGGGTTAGGTGTTATAGGGTTAAAGGCATTTTTGTGCAACTTAGGTATTTACTCTAAGTAATTGTTGCCAAAAGTTTACCATTACACAATGTCAGACAATCTGTCATTATTTAGATGGTGGAATTTACTACTTGTTCACATTTGATGTTGAAAAAAAGGAGCAGTAAATTATATTTTTGCACAGTAATATTTTCTGTTGTGTATACTTTACATTTTTTTAAATAGAATTATCAGCTTGACATTATCGCTTATCGGTTGGAACGAGGAGGAAATGATCGGTTATCGGTATCGTTTGAAAATTGTATTATCGTGCATCACTAATACTTTTCTTCCCACCTCCATCAGCCTGCCCATCATCTGTCTCGGTGGAGATCAGTGCCGATGGAGTGAACATGCTGCCGCTCTCCACGCCAGTTATCACTAGTGGTCTCACCTACATCAAGATCCAGCTGGTGAAGGCCGAGGTCGCGTCAGCTGTATGTCTAAGGTTGCACCGGCCTCGTGATGCCAGCACCCTGGGTCTGTCTCAGATCAAACTCTTGGGTCTGACTGCATTTGGTAACACCTCCTCTGCAACGGTCAACAACCCATTCTTGCCCTCTGAGGACCAGGTCTCTAAAACCAGGTACCAAATACATTCCGATGTCACCGTGACTTTTCTGTCACAATGGTCAGATGGCAAACTGTTTCTTCTTTCTACTCAGTATTGGTTGGCTACGCCTTCTTCACCATTGCCTGACCCATGTCAGTGACCTGGAGGCCATGATGGCCAGTGCAGCTGCACCTACAGCTAACCTTCTGCAGACCTGTGCTGCATTGCTCATGTCACCTTACTGTGGGATGCACTCACCTAACATTGAAGCAGTTTTGGTCAAGATTGGCCTGCAGTCCACGCGCATTGGTCTTAAACTCATCGACATACTGTTGCGAAACTGTGCCGCCTCTGGTACAGACCCGACCAGTAAGTGCCCCCCCTCCCCCCTTTTTTCCACTTTCTTAGTAATTCAATTTCCAAAATAAAGCAAGTCTTGATTTTCTTTCCCTTCAGATTTGAATAGTCCTCTGTTGTTTGGTCGGCTAAATGGCCTCTCCTCCGATTCAACTATTGACATTCTATACCAGTTGGGTACCACACAGGACTCGGGAACCAAGGAAAGGTACTTGAAGCACATGGTTTGTTTAAAATTGGGCTGTCCAGTTGGACTGATTGGTTGTTTAGATTGACTGTTACAAAGGTGAATGAGAAACCTGTTTTCCACCAAGGTGATTGTCTAGACAGGCTCTTAAATTCATCGTAAAAAGTGTCTTTATATTTTTTCCTGTCATCCTTTTTTGTCGTGCAGACACAGATTGTTGTATTTTAAGGCAGTTCGACTAAGATCACTTTGAAGGACAATGGAATGAATGCGTTTTTTATTGTCCAGACTCATTATAGTGTGCTGTAAACTTTACTGTTTCAGAATACAGGCGCTCCTCCAATGGGTACATGACTCCTCAAGGGTTGCAGCTCTAAAAATTCCCATGGGCTACTCGAGCAGCAGTAGCGGCTCCTCTTCGTTGAGGGAGTACGGGCTCCTCATGCCCTCGCCATCCCACCTCCACTGTGTGGCAGCCATCTTGTGGCACAGCTATGAGCTGCCTGTTGATTACGACCTCCCAGTACTCCTCGACCAAAAGCTTTTTGAGTCAGTATTTGTTTTCACGTTACATCCATATCCAGTTATATGTTGACATTTCGGGGACAATAGGATTGTTTGTCACAATTTTGCCCATCAAACATATCTTAGAATGGTTTTCACTCGTAAATTGAATAGACTTCATAATGTATTCGTATGTATGTATAATATGTCCTAATGTACATGGGGCGTGGGCCGATAAATAGGGGGCCTGCATTGTTGGCCAGGTTGTCAAAGCTGACAGAGTGAAGTCACACTGAATTTTCACTGAAAATTCTTGTGAATAAATGCTTAAATCCCTGAATTCTTTATAGATATCTATGTAAAACGGTCTCGATTCTAGGTTAAAAGCAAAAAAAAAGTGCAGTTATCATTTATTTTATGTAAATATGTACAGTACAATGCTAGTCTGTTAGTAAATGTAGCTAGTGGTCTCCTGATGTAAAGAGAGCTTTTCCGGTGAAAATTCTTGTAAATAAATGCTTAAATCCCCGCCAAGACTCCGAGAGTTCAGCGCCGAATTCTTTATAGGTATGGATGTAAAACAATCTCGATTCTTGGTTAAAAGCACAAAGAAAATGTGCAGCTAGCATTTATTTTCCTTAAATATGTCAAAGTACAATGCTAGTCTGTTAGTGAATGTAGCTAGTGGCCGCCTGATGTAAACAGAGCTTTTCCGGTGAAAATTCTTGTAAATAAATGCTTAAATCCCCGCCAAGACTCCAAGAGTTCAGCGCCGAATTCTTTATAGATATGGATGTTAAACAGTCTCGATTGTTGGTGAACCCCCCCCCCCCCCCCCCAAAAAAAAAAAAAAAAAAAGTGCAGTTAGCGTTTATTTCATGTAAATAGTGTGAACTATGATGCCAATGCAGTAGCGGCTAATTTCTCCCATTGATTTCTTTCACAAAGTTTCAAAATGCATGCATGGTATGAAAAATATAATTATTGCTTTGAATCCTCTTCTGTACAGATTTTGTACTTTTTCAACACAAATCCGGTGTTAGAGCGCTGCGTGCGTGTATTTGTGAATAGCTCCTCTTTATGTGGGCGGCGCAGTGCATGACTGACCTGACCCGTCAATAACATTACAAAGTGTATGGTAAAATAATTCAATTTTGGAGATGAATTACTGACCATGCTGCTTGTTTTCTCCTCAGACTCCTCTACAATTGGTCCATGTCTTTGCCATGTGACATCGTGCTAAAGAAAGCTGTCGACAGCCTCCTGTGCTCCATGTGTCACATCCATCCAAGTTACTTCTCATTGCTAATGTCCTGGATGGGTATTATATCCAAGCCCAGCACCAGTCATTCGCAAGCTCAGCAGCGTCGACTGGCCATGACAGATGATGGCAAGAAGCAGCACAACGCTAACACCACCAATGCGGGACTCACAGATGACTCAAAGAATGCAAGAGCTCCAGTTACTTTATCAGAGTCGCAGCTAACCACTCTGGCCGCTGCCTCGCAGTCTCTAGGGGCAATAGAGCAGCTGCTCGACTCGGGATTGCCTTCGTTGCTCGTTCGCAGCCTCGCGCAGTTCTGCATTGGTCTACTCGCGAGCGCCGACCTCCCCCTGCCCGCCGCTTTGGCTGACAGGCGACATCACCAATACCAGCCGTGCTCTACGTCGATGCACGCTCGGCCGCCGCTTGCCGCGGAGCTAGCTGCTCCGGTGCTGCGCTTCCTCACAGAAGTTGGCAACAGCCACGCCATGAAAGACTGGTTAGGTGGACCAGAGGTCAACCCTCTGTGGACCGCGCTGCTCTTTGTGCTCTGCCACTCCAGTGCAAGTGCCACTACGGGTTGTCAGGCTTCATCAGGAGCTTCGTCTCCTTCCCAGCCACTCCCCTCGGGCTCACGGTTTTCCCTGGTATCTTCGGGCCAACCGGGAGGTCTCACCACCCAGCAGAGAACAGCAGTGGAGAATGCCACGGTGGCTTTCTTTCTGCAGTGCATCTCCTGTCACCCGAACAACCAGCGGCTCATGGCGCAGGTTGGTTTGCGCCTTCCCCTTCATCACAGAAGAAGTGCCTATTTTCAGCCTTACGGTTTTTGCTGCAGGTTCTTTGTGAGCTTTTCCAATCGGCTCCCCAGCGTGGCAATGTGCCCATCTCTGGAAACATCTCTGGCTTCATACGAAGACTGTTCCTGCAACTCATGTTGGAGGATGAGAAAGTCACAGTCTTCCTAGAGTCTCCCTGTCCGGTTAGTAGCTGTTTCTTTTTCAATATTTGTCAAAAGTTGTCCTTTTTGTTTTGATCATTATCATCTTTTGTAATCTTTGATGTCTTTTTTTTTTGGCTGTGCAAGAAATTAGGAGTGAATCAATGGCACAGTATTAGTTTAAATTTACAGGGGAATGAAAAAGTCTCTGAACCTTTTGAAATTTCTCACATTTCTGCATGAAATCACCATCAAATGTGATCTGATCTTTGTCAAAATCACACAGATGTAAAAACTGCTTTAACTCAAACCACCCAAGCATTTAAGGTTTTCATATTTTAGTGAGGATAGCATGCATGGTTTAAAGCTGCTCTGCCCACTATAAAACACACACCTGGTAAGAAATGGCTTGAAAAGAAGCATTGTCTGACGTGCATCATGGTTCGGTCAAAAGAGCTGTCTGAAGACCTGCGATCAAGGATTGTTGATTTGTATAAAGCTGGGAAAGGAGACAAAACAATCTCTAAAAGTCTGGATGTTCATCAATCAACAGTCAGAGTTCTCTACAAATGGAGAGAGTTTGGCACTGTTGCTTCTCTCCCAAGGAGTGGCCGTCCACCAAAGAAGATGCCAAGAGTTCAGTGCAGAATACTCAGAGAGGTAAAAAAAGAACCGTACAATGTCTGCTAGGGACTCACAGAAATTTCTGGGCACTCATCAACTATATGTAAAACTATGGCCAAGAATGGTCTTCATGGGACGACTCCACGGATGAAGCCACTGCTGTCTAAAAAAGACATTGTTGCTCGTTTAATGTTCGCAAAAAGGCACTTAAACATTCCACAGAAGTTCTGGCAAAATATTTTGTGGAGTGATGGAACCAAAGTTGAATTGTTTGGGAGTAACATACAACGTCATACAGTATGTGGAGGAAAAAAATGGAACAGCCCAACAACATCAACACCTCATCCCCACCGTGAAGCATGGTGGAGGGATCATCATGATTTGGGGCTGTTTTGCTACCTCAGGGCCTGGACAACTTGCAATCATTAATGGAAGAATGAATTCAAAGGTTTTGCTGGAAAACCTGAGGCCATCTGTCAGACAGTTGAAGCTAAAAAGAGGGTGGATGCTGGTACAAGACAATGATCCAAAGCACAGAGGTAAATCAACTTCAGAATAGTTTGAGAGGAACTAAATACATGTTCTGGAGTGGCCAAGTCAAAGTCCAGACTTGAACCCCATTCCAGATGCTGTGGCATGACCTAAAGACAGCGATTCTGGCCAAACATCCCATGAATCTGAATGAACTACAGCAGATTGTAGTTGCTGCCGTAGCTACAGCAGATTTGTAGAGAAGAATGGGCCAAGATTAGTCCTGATCGATGCAGCTACAGGAAACGTCTGGTTGAAGTTATTGCTGCCAAAGGGGGGAGGGCACAAAATATTAAATGTGATGGTTCACTTATTTTTCCCCCTTTTGTCATTGTTTGCATGTTATCCTCATTAAAATACGAAAACATTAAAATATGTGGCCTTAGTTAAAGCAGTTTTTTTTTTCATCTGTGTGATTTTGACAAAGATCAGATCACATTTGATGGTGATTTTACGCAGGAATGTGAGAAATTCCAAAAGGTCCAGATACTTATTCATACCACTGTATGTCAGCACTCCTGAGTGAGCGGACTACTGTCTAAGAAATTAAATTCAAAGTAGGCCTGAACGATATGCTGTTTGAACATCATCATCGGGATGCGCTGATGCGCAATACTCCCATCGCAAGAACATGCGTTTTTTTCCCCAGCCTCTCACTCTACCTCACCAGTGCAGCTGGCGTTTGGTACTTAAAGTTAGATTGATAGGTTTGTAGCTTGGACACGACCAGAGAAGACTCTGTAGCGCTACGGTCAAAGGCACAAATGTGTTACAAGTGAAAGGCTGTTTTTGGCGGTGTGAGCAGTGTTTAAAAGTAATTCACATTATGAAGGCGGCTCAGTGGTTGGCACGTCCACCTCACACAGTTGTAGGATTGTGGGTTCAATCCGGCCTTCCGTGCATGGTATGCTGATATTGTCCTTAGGTGTGAGTGTGTGCGTGAATATTTGTGTGTCTACATGTGCTCTGTGACTGGCTGGCAACCAGTTCAGGGTGTACTCCGCCTTCTGCCTGGAGTTAGCTGTGATAGACTTCCTCGACCCTTGTGAGGATAGGCGGTTCAGAAGATGAATGAATGATTTATATGATTGATTCAGCTGTAAAAGCTCAAGCACCCCCGCGACTGTTGTGAGGATAAGCTGTTCAGAAGATGAATTAATTATATGAATGTTATGGAGAGTCATAGACTTCATAATATATTGACGGGACATGGGGTGCGGGGCCGATAAATAGGGGGCCTATCTCCGTCAAAGCTGACTGAGTGGAAACACACACAAAGAGCTTTTTACGTTGAATATTCTTGTGAATAAATGCTTAAATCCCTGAATTCTTTATCAATATGGACGTAAAACAGTCTCGATTCTTGGTTAAAAGCAAAAAAAAAAACAACCAACAAAAACGGGCAGTTAGCATTTATTTTACGTAAATATTGTGAATTATGAAGCCAATGCTGTCGCGGTTAATTTCTCACACTGATTTTTTTTTAACGTTTCAAAAAATGCATGCATGGTATGAAAAATATAATCATTACCTTGAATCCTCAAACAAATCACTCCTGAGACAATCCGTCCTGTTTGTATGCGGTACAGCTTTCATTCTTTTTCAAACTAAATCCGGCGTTGGATCACTGCATGTGTTGAATTACTGCGACCGACTGCGAATAACTGAAGCGGAGTGTGGGACGCCCCCTACTTGAAGGCGTGGCGCAGTGTCTGTGGAATGTGTCCAGTCAATATAATTATGAAGTCTACGGGAGAGTGATTAAAAGTATGGCATTAAAGGTGATGCAATGAAAAATGTGGGTGTGCCTACATCTTGTGCAGGTGCACCTTAAGAAAAAAGTTTAGGTGCACCAGAGCATCCAATGCAAAAAGTCAGTATGGAGCTTTGGCCAAATATATCGCAATGTTGTTTTTTTTTTTTTTTCCAATATTGTCAGGCCTTTCCCAAACAGCTGTTTAAGTTATCAGTTGAAAATGCTTAGTTTTAATATGCAATATACAGTGCCCTCCATAATTATTGGATTTATAGTAATTGTGTTTTTAGCTTCTAATATTTTTTTTTCTCCAAATAATATGGGACCTTAATGGAAAAAAGAAAAACCCAACCTTCAATACAAGTGCATTTATTCAGTGGGGAAAAAATCCCGCATAAAGAAATAATTATTTGACATTAAATAATGTGTGTCACAATTATTAGCACCCCTGGTGTTAATACTTTGTACAACCCCCTTTTGCCAACAAAACAGCACCTAATCTTCTCCTATAATGTTTCACAAGATGGGAAAAGACATAAAGAGGGATCTTCAGCCATTCCTCTTTGCAGAATCTCTCTAAATCATCCAGAGACCTGGGTCCTCTCCTCTGCACTCTCCTCTTCAGCTCACCCCACAGGTTTTCAATGGGGTTGAGGTCTGGGGACTGAGATTGCCATGGGAGGAGCTTGATTTTGTGTCTGGTGAACCATTCCTGTGTAGATTTGGCCATATGTTTAGCTGAAAGACCCAGTGACAACCCATCTTCAGGTTTCGGGCAGAGGGCAACAGATTTTGATTTAAAATGTCCTGGTATTTCAAAGCATTCATGATGCCATGCACCCTAACAAGGTTCCCAGGGCCTTTGGAAGCGAAACAGCCCCACCACCTCCACCACCCCAACAAAAAAAAGCCAATGATAGTTTTGTTCACAATATCATTCAAGGCCTAGTTCAAAGAATCTCCATATTTCTTACCGTTGACCATTTCTCACATAATATCACTTACCCTGCAAATTGATTAGGAATTAGCCTATTTATCGCGAAATTCCTCTACAGTTCTCTGTGACTTTGGAACTCATTCCCCCAAAAATGTAATCACCTCTTCCGTTTCATATTACAGACATATCTTGCTAGTTTAATAGTAATCCCTTTTTTCGTTCTTGAGTTATCTTGAATACAAACGTAAGGAAAAACAGAGCCTTCAATCGTTTTTTTCCACTGGTGGAGGTAATGGTATTAAAGAAGGGCTGAAACAGATACTCGAGTAACTTGTGTTTGAAAATTGATCCGAGTATTTTATTTGCCTTGTGGAATCGTAATTTTGCCATCTTCAAGCATCACGTTTTTTCCAGACTACTTTTAAAGGCTGAGTGCGGGACAACACGCTGACGTCACGTGCGTAGAGGAGGAAGCAATAATATCTGACTGCAGCCGACAGACGCTACATACTATGCCATCATTGCTATAAACTACGCCCACATGGTGCTAAGGTGGTAGCGTCTAATGCATCTCATAGATATCACATGTATATGGAACTAGATGCGAAATGACAGACTAGTCTGCGCTAGTTAACAGCCGCCATCTTAAAACAGTAGACTTCGCAGCACTAATAAATAAGATTAACGTTGCTTTACCTTGGTAACGTAACGTTGGCCCTGCAGAGGCCCTGGTTTGACTACTGTCGATGCGTGGCTAACAAATTTTTTATACAGGCTTTATTTAATCTGTAACATCACAGTGCTGTAGAGTGATGAGGTTGTAAATTAAAAGCATAATAAAGCTAACTGTCAATTTGACCTCAGTAGTCATTGCTGGATAAAACACCAAGTAGCACTGGTGCCTAATGTGCTCCAATACAGCAGGTATCATACATTTATTTTGAACACTGCAAAAAGTCAAAATCCTATCAGGACCTATGGTTTAGACTAACTTAAAACTTAACTAGAACTTAAAAATTGCTTGACACAAATAGAAATTCAATTGAAACACGTGGGAAAAAAGCCTAACTTTTAAGTGATGTGTGTTATCAAGCGTAATGACATTTTTAGGTAAGAAATAAGATTTTTTTTTTTTTTTTTTTTTTTTTTTTTTTTTAAAGGATGTTAAAGTTTTTTGAGTGAAAGCAGTGATTTGTTTTTCTAGTCACATCTGAGATGCAATATTTTCAACAATGTATCATCGAAAATAAAGACATTCTTTGTCTGAAAATGGTTCAATATTAGGTGAAATGTCTTGTTTTCTCATGTATATTTATAATTGCTCTTTACCTAAAAAAATGTTTTATCTGATTTCCATATTTTGGGACTATAAGTCGCACCTGGGTATAAGTCGCACCAGCCATAAAATGCCCAACAAAGAGGAAAAAAACATACAGAAGTCTCATCGGAGCATAAGTCACATTTTTGGGGGAAATTTACTTGATAAAATCAAACGCATAGAACAGATATGTCATCTTGAAAGGCAAGTTAAAATAAAAATACAATACATGCCGAATAAGTGTAAAGTATAATAATAATAATGTTACATGATGCATGAACAATGAAATGCTACTGTACTGTCCTCACCAGGATGTTACAGGATCGGTCCTGGCTATACAGCGAGCTACACTCCCAAATGACGATGCTGGACGTCCATATAATTTGCTGACTTTATTTTGGCCGTCGTTATGACACCATCATTTGAAGAGTGAAACTAAAAATAGAAATACCGGTAATACAAATCCATTTCGTCCTCGATACCAGTCAGGTTCGCATCAACGTAAATAAATGATAATTAGGTGCTATCACAGCAATGACACAAACGGTTAGCATGCGTTCGCTAGCATTAGCACATCGTTCAAACAACGACACAACTGGCTTTAAGTGTCCGATCACAGGTGGAAAACACACAACAACAACAGAAAAGATGATACACACAGGTGCTGCCTCTATAGAGATATTTTATAAGAATAAACAATGACCGTAGGTTCGCAGCCGTGTTTCTCTCTCGCCCACTCGCTCAGATGCTTTTAGTTTGCTTTTTTTTAGTTTGTGGCACTTTCACGCCCCCACTTGGGCATGAAAGTGCCAAAAACTAAAAGCATGCATTTCAATATAAAAAAGTCAATAATACAATTGAACACACATTGCCAAAGGCAGAATGTGATGTGGCCATAGCTATTAAGAGTTATTCAGATAACTATAGGATAAAGAACATGCTAACAAGTTTACCAAACATTCAGTGTCACTCCAAAACACCAAAATAACACGTGAAATGATATAATAATGTGTTAATAATTTCACACATAAGTCACTCCTGAGTATAAGTCACACCCCCAGCCAAACTATGATTAAAACTGCGACTCATAGTCAGAAAAATACGGTACTCGATTAATAGAATAATTTTCATTTGAATACTCGATTACTAAAATATTTGATAGCTGCAGCCCTATAATTAAGTGGATAAAAACAGATACACTTTGGTTATGCCTCCCAGTAACACTCAAGTCATTGTTTTTTTCACTCAATTTCTTAGTATTATGATTGCCCACTTAAGGGTTTAAGACGTGAAGAACCACATTCTTATATGAGTTTTTAGAATGTGACGAGTTGTCTTAGCCACAATGATCAACGGATGACCTTCCCCTGTTAAAATGTTCACATTCCCTCCAAACTGACCCAAATTTTTCCATTTTAATGAACGTGAACCTAAAATTACTTTTGGCCAGTCACTACACTCCCCTGTCATGTTAATGTCTGACCTCATGAGTAAGGTTGAATGGTATGCACTATGCAATACTGGCTACTTTATCTCTGGTAGGATGTGGTGTATTATGTTTATTTTCTGTGACAAAAGCGTTTGTGTTATGAGATTCTGCACTCGTTTGATCAATAATTTTAAGGTTTGCTGAAGTATCTTTCTCAAGCATAAAGAAACATTAAATGGTCATATTCATATTTCCAAGATAAAAGATGTAATAACTTATGCCTACTGTGATTTGACAGTTATACAAAGGACGCATCAATGCCACCAGTCACATGATCCAACATCCCATGTACGGAGCAGGCCACAAGTATCGCACCCTCCACTTACCAATCTCTACCACTCTGGCTGAAGTCCTGGACCGGGTGTCTGGTATGTATCAACCTGTTTGTTTCATTCCCATCATTTCCTGGTAATCTGAAATACACATACAGTGGGGAGAACAAGTATTTGATACACTGCCAATGGGTTTTCCCATTGGCAGTGTATCAAATACTTGTTCTCCCCACTGTAGTTTGTGTGTTGTAAAACTCGCTTAAAATGCTCAACATTCTTCCCATTTATATACTCAGAAAGTGCATGTGTCACATGATGAAACATGAATATGCTGATTGGCCACAGTAAGATAAATGTTACCTACCATCAATTTCTTTGTCCATGCATAGACTTCATAATGTATTGACGGGGCACAGGGCCGATAAAAAAGGGGCCTGCATTGTTGGAGAGGCCGCCAAAGCTGACCGAGTGGAATTACAGGCAAAGAGCTTTTTGCGTTGAAAATCCTTGTGAATAAATGCTTCAATCCCTGAATTCTCTATAGATATGAACGTAAAACAGTCTCAATTTTTGGTTAAAAGCAAAAAAAAAAACAAACGTCAGCTAGCATGTAGTTTATGTAAATATATCAAAGTACAACGCTAGTCTGTTAGTGAATGTAGCTAGCTGCCTAATGTAAACAGAACTTTTACGGTAAGAATTCTTGTGAATAAATGCTTAAATCCTGGAACTCTTTATAGATATAGATGTAAAACAGTCTCGATTCTTGGTTAAAAGCAAAAAAAAAAAAAAAAACAACAACAAACGTTTATTTAGCATTTATTTTAAGTAAATATTGCGAACTATGATGCCAATACATTAGCGGCTAATTTCTCAGTGCATGACCCGTCAATACATTATGAAGTTATGATCCATGTGTCCGCAAGTACAGTGGGGCAAATAAGTATTTAGTCAACCACTAATTGTGCAAGTTCTCCCACTTGAAAACATTAGAGAGGCCTGTAATTGTCAACATGGTTAAACCTCAACCATGAGAGAAAGAATGTGGGGGAAAAAAACAGAAAATCACATGGTTTGATTTTTAAATAATTTATTTGCAAATCATGGTGGAAAATAAGTATTTGGTCAATAAAAAAAGTTCATCTAAATACTTTGTTATGTACCCTTTATTGGCAATAACGGAAGCCAAATGTTTTCTGTAACTCTTCACAAGCTTTTCACACACTGTTGCTGGTATTTTTGTCCATTCCTCCAAGCAGATCTCCTCTAGAGCAGTGATGTTTTGGGGCTGTCGTTGGGCAACACGGACTTTCAACTCCGCAGATTTTCTATGGGGTTGAGACCTGGAGACTGGCTTGGTCATTCCAGGACCTTGAAATGCTTCTTACGAAGCCACTCCTTTGTTGCCCTGGCTGTGTATTTGGGATCATTGTCATGCTGAAAGACCCAGCCACGTCTCATCTTCAGTGCCCTTGCTGATGGAAGGAGATTTTCACTCAAAATCTCTCGATACATGGCCCCATTTATTCTTTCCTTTACACAGATCAGTTGTCCTGGTCCCTTTGCAGAAAAACAGCCCCAAAGCATGATGTTTCCACCCCCATGCTTCACAGTGGGTATAGTGCAATTCAGTATTTTTTTTCCTCCAAACAAGAGAACCTGTGTTTCTACCAAAAGGTTCTATTTTGGTTTCATCTGATCATAACACATTCTCACAGTCCTCTTCTGGATCATCCAAATGCTCTCTAGCGAACCGCAAACAGGCCTGGACGTGTACTTTCTTCAGCAGGGTGACACGTCTGGCAGTGCAGGGTTTAAATCCCTGGCGGCGCGTTGTCTTACCGATAGTAGCCTTTGTTACTGTGGTCCCAGCTCTCTGTAGGTCATTCACTTGGTCCCCCCGTGTGGTTCTGGGATTTTTGCTCCCCGTTCTTGTTATCATAGACGCCATGGTGTGAGGAGGGAGTTGAAAGTTGAAAGGGGGTGGAAACCTCATGCTTTGGGGCTGTTTTCTGCAATGGGACCAGGACGACTGATCTGTGTAAAGGGAAGAATGTATGGGGCCATGTATCGAGAGATTTTGAGTGAAAATCTCCTTCCATCAGCAAGTGCATTGAAGATGAGAAGTGGGTTGGTCTTTCAGCATGACAATGATCCAAAACGCACAGCCAGGGCAACAGAGGAGTGGCTTCATAAGAAGCATTTCAAGGTCCTGGAGTGGCCTAGCCAGTCTCCAGATCTCAACCCAATAGAAAATCTTTGAAGGGAGGTAAAAGTCTGTGTTGCCCAATGGCAGCCCCAAAACATCCCTGCTCTAGAGGAGATCTGCATGGAGGAATGGGCCAAAATACCAGCAACAGTGTGTGAAAAGCTTGTGAAGAGTTACAGAAAACATTTGAGGGTACATAACAAAGTATTGAGATAAACTTTTGGTATAGGGTTTTGGTATTCCCCAAAATATTTTTTAAATCTTAACTGTTTAGTGATTCAGTTTCTGCTGGCACATATTTAGATACACCCAGTATTACTGCCAAGCTGATCAGTGAGCAAAAGGAGGACAAAGAGAAGAAGAATCACGAGGAGAAGGAAAAGATGAAATCTGATGGCAGCTTCCAGGACAACTACAGTGTGGTTGTGGCCTCAGGTACCTAATCCCATTTCAAACATCTTGCTGTTTCAGTGTCCCGAAGAAGAGATTGTTCTATTTTTCTTCTCTTAGGTTTGAAGTCCCAGTCCAAGCGAGCCCTCTCAACTCCTCCCAGACCTCCATCAAGACGAGGTCGAGTTATGAGCGACAAGTTGACGACTTCGTCGGGTGTTGACTCCTCTGCCAAAACCATCAGTGTGCCAGTCTTCCACCTTTACCACAAGTTGCTTCCAGGTAGGACGTCGTCACATGCAAGATTTTCATACACGCAATTCTTAAATGATCCGTTCCTCTCTCCAGGTCAACCCTTACCACCTGAGATGACTCTTGCCCAGCTACTAACGCTACTGTATGACCGCAAGATGCCTCAGGGCTACCAGTCCATCAACCTAACGGTTAGACTGGGCTCCAAGATCATTTCTGACCCTTGTCTATCTAAGACGGACTCCTTCAAACGGTTGCGCACCGAGAAAGGTACAAAAAAGTCAGTTTGGTACATGCAAGTCCAAGCCACCTGATTTTAAGGATCTGCCGACAGAGTCCCGATTCAATACCTCGGAAATATATGGCGGTGGAAAAAGCATATCTAAATCCAAAATAAAAGCACACACCACAAGACAAAAGACAACATTTAAAAAAAAAAACAAAAAAAAAAAACGGGACTATCGTAACCCAGGGACTACCTATATAAGGGTTATTAGTCCAGCAGTAATTTCAACAGAGGTTAGTAGACTAGCCAAAAAGTAAGAGTTGCTTAAAAATAATGTTACTCAAGTAAAAGTAGTCCTCCAAAAAACATAAGTACAGGTAAAAAAGTATTTGGTGAAAAGAATACTCAAATAATGAGTAAACTGTGAGTAACTGTTTACGGTGTGTGGATTTTTTTTTTCTTCAAACAATAGTATTTTTTTCTCAGCACAAAGTTATCTATATGAACCGTTATTATTATTATACTGTACTCTAACATATTATATACCCACATTAAGTCAAAGAAATACAAAAAAAAAAAATCTTTGAATTCCAGCGAGAGAATAAAATACTTAAATGCATCATTCGTCAAAAGCGCATCAGTGCCCTCTCGTGGAGAAAACATATTTCCTATGATGAAACTAAAATGATCATTTCTCTAGTTTCCCGTGGTCAATCAGTGCCAAATTAAAACGTAAAGTGTGTATGATACCAAAAAGCATGATTATTTCACGCGGTGTTTTATGCTCCTGAATAAAATGGACCGTTTTAATGTGTGTGGAAGTGATTGTTTTGTATTTTCAATTTTTGAATCCTGTGCCATGAAAACGAGTGACTTTCGGCACCAGTCTCGGGTTTAGGACGAATGCGAATGTGACGTCACCCGGGTTAGCATCTCACAATACAGCATTGCTTTATAGCATGCAGATGGACTAACTCCGGTGGCATAAAATATCGTTCGGGAAAGTGCAAGAAGTAGACAGTTTTGTCCATTATGGAATAATTTTGCCATGTCTTACTTAAAAATGCACCGATACCGATACTAGTATCGGCAGGGGGCGCCGATCCGGCCCAAAATGGTGGTATCGGTATCGGCGAGTACCAACAAAGACAGCGCCGATACCATTTACCGGTCCATTATTATAACATTTGACCGCAGCCTTTTTTTCTTCTCCTGGCGCTCACTACACTTTGTCTCTGTGTTGTGTGATGACACGTGAACACCAAACAGCTATCGCTATTGGCCTGCTCCAGACCAATGAGAACGGTCCAATAGCCACTTCTGACCAATGACATGGCCGACATGGCGACATGGCTGACATGGCGGCGGTCGGGAAATATTTCAAAATAGATATCCCGTCGATTAAAATCAATGGCTGCGTGCAAGATTTGCGGCCTGAAAGTTTCGAGATGTGGAGTTAAATCAGCCAGTTTCAATACCTCGAAACTGATAAAACATGTGAAGACGAAACGTGAACGAACACAACGAGTTTGAGCCTGCAAGAGCAGGACTGCTATCCAGAGGAAGGGCGCTGGACAGGTGCAACGATCTCTGGTCAGTTCACTACGTCTACTTTACTTTTATTGTCTTTTACTGAAAGAAATGCTGCAGTAATTTGGGAACTGTTTCCAAAGTAGGGTTGCCACCTTTCAGAAATAGAAATAAGGGACCCCCCCCCTCCCGAAAAAAGGAGGCTAATAGAGAGACAGGATGCTGTGGTCAATTATTATTACTTATAATTGTTAGCATCCGCAAATGCGGAAACAAGGTTGGACCTCGAAGCGGACAACAAGCAGGGGATAAGTACAAGGGTTTAATGATTGCAAACAAAAAAATAACACGCGATCGCGGGATCGTAGAGATAACAAAAGGAGTCCGTGACCAGTGTTGTCACAGATTACTTAAAAAAGTAATTTAATTACTGATTACTGATTATGCCTAAAAAAAGTAATCTAGTTACTTTACTGATTACTTTATTATCAAGGTAACTAAGTTACTTTAAAAGTAACTTATCAGTTACGTTTTACCAATTTTTCTCCTTTTGCTGCCTCAACATAATAATGACAACAAAAAATGTCATCGCATGTAATTGAATTTTTCACATAAGGCTTAATCTTTGAGTTAGCGGGGGTTTAATTAGTCGATGGAGTTGATATCAACCACCATTGACTCGCGCTAGCTTAGCCACCCCGGAGCCTTAAAACTAACAAATAACTGACAAACTGCACGGAATTTGTCCAAATCAACTCCAATGACTAAATAAACCCCCGCTAACTCCAAGATAAAGCCTAATGTCAAAAATTCTGAACTATCCCTTTAAAATAAAGACCTAGCTGTTAAAATATTGTCTATAAAAGTTGTGAAGCAATAAAACAAACAACAAAAATTATTGAAATGAACAAGAATCCTACAGCGTATTTCATAATGGGTCAAAATAATTTTTTGAGCAGATTTTTCTAGCACTAAGACACTAGTTTTTGCTTTGCTAAGCCAAAACTACACCTGTGGAGGCAAGATTGGTATTTAGAATTTCTGTAAACCTAAGCTTTCAAACGCAACCAACAAGAACTGAGCTTGAACATCCATCCATCCATCCATCCATCCATCCATCCATCCATCCATCCATTATCTTCCGCTTATTCCGGGGTGGGGTCGCGGGGGCAGCAGCTTCAGCAGGGAAGCCCAAAATTCCGTCTCCCCAGCCACTTCAGCCAGCTCCTCCGGCGGAATTCCAAGACGTTCCCAGGCCAGCCGAGCGACATAGTCTCTCCAGCGTGTCCTGGGTCGACCCCGGGGCCTCCCGCCGGTGGGACATGCCCGGAACACCTCTCCAGGGAGGCGTTCAGGAGGCATCCGAACCAGATGCCCGAGCCACCTCAACTGGCTCCTCTCAACGCGGAGGAGTAGCGGCTCGACACCAAGCCCCTCCCGGATGACCGAGCTTCTCACCCGATCTCTAAGGGAGAGCCCGGACACCCTGCGGAGGAAACTCATTTCGGCCGCTTGTATCCGGGATCTTGTTCTTTCGGTCACGACCCACAGCTCGTGACCATAGGTGAGGGTAGGAACGTAGATCGACCGGTAAATCGAGAGCTTCGCCTTTTGGCTCAGCTCCTTCTTCACCACAACGGACCGGTGCAGAGTCCGCATCACTGCAGACGCTGCACCGATCCGCCTGTCAATCTCCCGCTCCCTCCTACCCTCACTCGTGAACAAGACCCCAAGATACTTGAACTCCTCCACTTGGGGCAGGATCTCATCCCCGACCCGGAGAGGGCATGCCACCCTTTTCCGGCTGAGGACCATGGTCTCGGATTTGGAGGTGCTGATCTTCATCCCAACCGCTTCACACTCGGCTGCAAACCGCCCCAGTGAGAGTTGGAGGTCACGGCTTGATGAAGCCAACAGCACCACATCATCTGCGAAAAGCAGAGATGAGATGCTGAGGCCACCAAACCGGACCCCCTCAACGCTTCGGCTGCGCCTAGAAATTCTGTCCATAAAAATTATGAACAGAATCGGTGACAAAGGGCAGCCTTGGCGGAGTCCAATCCTCACTGGGAACGAATTCGACTTACTGCCGGCAATGCGGACCAGACTCTGACACCGGTCGTACAGGGACCGAACAGCCCTTACCAAGGGGCTCGGTACCCCGTACTCCCGGAGCACCCTCCACAGGACTCCCCTAGGCACACGGTCAAACGCCTTCTCCAAATCCACAAAACACATGTAGGCTGGTTGAGCGAACTCCCATGCACCCTCGAGGACCCTGCCGAGGGTGTAGAGCTGGTCCACTGTTCCACGGCCGGGACGAAAACCACACTGCTCCTCCTGAATCCGAGATTCGACTTCCCGACGGACCCTCCTCTCCAGCACCCCTGAATAGACTTTACCGGGGAGGCTGAGGAGTGTGATCCCTCTATAATTGGAACACACTATCCGGTCCCCCTTTTTAAAAAGGGGGACCACCACCCCGGTCTGCCAATCCAGAGGCACTGTCCCCGATGTCCACGCGATGTTGTAGAGGCGTGTCAGCCATGACAGCCCTACAACATCCAGAGCCTTTAGGAACTCCGGGCGGATCTCATCTACCCCCAGGGCCCTGCCACCGAGGAGCTTACCAACCACCTCAGTGACTTCAACCCCAGAGATTGAAGAGCCCACCTCAGAGTCCCCAGACTCTGCTTCCTCAAAGGAAGGCGTGTCTGTGGATTTGAGGAGGGCTTCGAAGTATTCTCCCCACCGACTCACGACGTCCCGAGTCGAGGTCAGCAGTACACCATCTTCACTATACACAGTGTTAATGGTGCACTGCTTTCCTCTCCTTAGACGCCGGATGGTGGACCAGAATTTCCTCGAAGCTGTCCGGAAGTCGTTTTCCATGGCCTCACCGAACTCCTCCCATGTCCGAGTTTTTGCCTCGGCGACCGCTGAAGCCGCAGTCCGCTTGGCCAGCCGGTACCTGTCAGCTGCCTCCGGAGTCCCACAGGCCAAAAAGGCCCGATAGGCCTCCTTCTTCAGCTTGACGGCATCCCTTACCCCAGGTGTCCACCAGCGGGTTCGGGGATTGCCGCCACGACAGGCACCAACCACCTTACGGCCACATGAGCTTGAACAGTTTTGTATATATGTATTTTTCAGTTATTTCACTTTTTTTGCCATTCAACATGTTCGTTCACAGTTTTGATGTATTCAGAGAGGATTTACAACAGTAGGGAAAATATATAAAACGTAAAAATGTTTAGGTGTGTCCAAACTTTTGACTTTTGTTTCAGTCATCAACATGCTTTGCCCCCAGCCCCACAAAAGTAAAACTCCGCCTATGGTTACAAACACTGACAATAAAATGTGCATAAAGACTGGTTAAAAGTGCGTGCTGTCTTGTTACCTCTAGGCTTTTTCAAGTTTCGTCGCGTTGTCCAGTAATTCCAATTGCTTCCTTGTTGAATTGGATGTAGAGTTTTTAGCGGCCGACAGTCTTTTTCAGCCAGCGTAAAGTTTGCAACGCACGGAGATATTTTTGTCATCTTTACTGGACAGAAATGTGAAGTAATGGCTGTATTTCCAGTGAGCAAATGCATCCATTTGCGGCATATAACCTGCCTTTCACTGTTAGCCTCGCTGCCTCGTCAGAATGCTATGTTGTTGACCGCCGTGGCAGACAGCCTCAAACAGCATGGTAAAACACGTGACACCCCCCCCCCCCCCCCCCGATGAGAAATACTCTTCGTACATGACTACAGTATTCTTCATTCTACATACATTTCGAGGCAAAAACAAAATAGTAACACACAGGCACTAGGGAAACTAACTTTAATCGGATTACTGGCTTGAAAAAATGAACGCGTTAGATTACTCGTTACTGAAGAAAGTAATCAGATTATAGTAACGCATTACGTAGTAACGTACTGTCACCACGTCAGTACGGAGCATGTGCAGAAAGAACGCAACCAGACACCATTCCGCTTCCCTGTTTACATGATATAATTTTACTTCTAATCAGTTTGGGAAAAGGAATATTCCACCCCTGTGAATCGGAATGAAATTCCATTCGGTTTGGGCCTGTTCATTCCGAATGAGGTGTTTATATGGAACACATTTATTCGGTTTGAACAAATATTCCGATTGTAATTGGAATATTTGGCTCCATGTAACTGTTGTCAGTAACGCGTTACGTATACTGACAACAGTAGCCACGTTTACATGCTGACTTTTATTCATACCGATTCAAATCATTCCGAATGGAAATTTCAGATCAGCTGTTTACATGTCACTTCATCTATTCCGATTCAGCGTTTACATGTGACTGCCTTTATTCCGAAAGGACGTTTGACAACTGCCGTCTGACATGCGCAGATTAATCAAAACAAAGCGTCACGTTGCAAAACATGGAGATCGATCGTCGGAGTGCTGCTGTTTTAACTTTAACCCACTTGTTGTGTTTGTGGGGTCGTATCCGCTTCTGCTGTTTTGCTCTTTTGCCTTGTAGTAGCCGGTTTTCCACCGGTTTCTAATCTGGTCAACGCTCCGGTCTATTCCGGCTTCGTGTAACCTCTCGTGAACTTTTTTAAATAGTTCACTGTTCCTCGTTTTACGCCCGTCTAAGCGAGCAATTATATTCAGTTCTTTTAAAGTTTGAATTAAATACAATCTTTCCGCCGGACTCCAATTAGGTGCGCTGTGCTTGGAAGCCATGTTGCAAGTGACATTACTTACGTCACAAAGTGACGTCACCACGTCAGTACGGAGCATGTGCAGAAAGAACGCAACCAGATACCATTCCGCTTCCCTGTTTACATGATGTAATTTTACTTCTAATCGGTTTGGGAAAAGGAATATTCTGCCCCTGTGAATCGGAATGAAATTCCATTCGGTTTGGGCCTGTTCATTCCGAATGAGGTGTTTATATGGAACACATTTATTCGGTTTGAACAAATATTCCGATTGTAATTGGAATATTTGGCTCCATGTAAACGTGGCAACTGTCCGTGACAGCAGGTCGACGGAGCTCAATACTACAAACTCGAAGGTTAACTAAGACGACAGGCAGCGAGCCAAAAAGCCAAAATAAAAACTCAAATACCTGCACAGGGTAGAGGTTACAAACGAGTGCAGCACACTAACAGAAAAAACCCAATGCAGGGGCGTAACAAGCAAATGTAGCGAGACTATAGTGCGAGAAGTCAAATGGCGATCAGCAAAGCAAATATCTCGGCAGCCTTCTCTGAGCTCACCCGTGCTTAAATGCTGCATTGATGAGCCCGCATTGGATTCAGGTGCGACGTCAGGAACGCCCCCACTAACAGCCCAGCAACAAAACACAATCTAACCAGCAGCAGAATCGAGAGTTACTTCTGTAACTAAGGTTCTATGAATTCCGGATGACCGCCAGAGGGCGGTGCTTAGCACCTGGATATCTACGTGTGCGCAGCACAAAGGTCGAGAATAAAATACCAACAAAGTCACGCCATTGGACGTGACCTGGGTGACGTCAGAGGTCGATAAGAGCCCCGCTCACCCAGCACTAGTTCCTTTTCGGAATGTACTCGCAGGGAGTCTGAGTGACAGGCAGCTCTGGCGGTCATCCGGAATTCATAGAACCTTAGTTACAGAAGTAACTCTCGTTCTATTTCATTCCTTCTGACCGCCAGAGGGCGGTGCTTAGCACCTGGATGACTTTATACCAACAATGTCACGAAGACACCACACATACCGAGGATCAGTCACGGTGAGAGGAAGCCGACAGCACTACTGAAGCTACCGGGTGAGGAGCTGCCACATTCACTCTGTAGAAGCGGGCAAACGTACAAGACGATGCCCACGTTGCTGCGGAACAGATGTCATTCAGAGGAACACCTCTCAGTGCCGCCCAGGAAGTTGCCATCTTCCTTGTGGAATGGCACGTGACTTTAGGAGGCTGAAGACCTTTGGATTCATAGGCCTGAAGAATAGCTTCGACAACCCAATGTGACAAGCGTTGCTTCGAGACTGTGCAGCCTTTATTTTTGTCACCAAAACATACAAAAAGAGCATCTGTTTTACGAGTGCTTGCAGTCACGCTAATATAGTGCTTCAGCATACGAACAGGACATAGCAAACTTTGCAAATGTCCGTCAGGTTCACTCACACCGTTAAACATAGCCAGGGTAACTGGCTGGTTAATGTGAAAGGCTGAAAGTCTCTTCGGTAGAAAACTCGGATTGGGCCATAATGTAACCCCAGAACAGTCAGGATTCCACTTTAAACAGTTCGGAGAAATCGATAAAGCATGTAATTCACTCACTCGCTTCGCTGAAGTAATTGCGAGGAGGAACGCAGTTTTCATTGTGACCCACTTAAGGTCAGCCCCATCCAAAGGCTCAAAAGGGGTTGAACACAAACCCTCCAGGACTAACGGAAGGTCCCACGTGGGGACGCGTGGTAATCTTGGAGGCCGTCGACGAAGGGCACCCTTCAAAAACCGACACACCAGGGTATGAGAGCCCACTGATCGGCCATCCACCAAAACATGGTGGGTGGCTATCGCAGCCACGTACACTTTTAAGGTTGATACAGAAAGTCCCTTATCAAGAAGTTCTTGTAAATAGCTAAGTAATATTGGCACAGAGCAGCGCACAGGATCCACATCGTGATCCTTACACCATTTATTGAACAGTCTCCGCCTGTTACTGTAAAGCGCCCTCGTGGACGTAGCACGAGCATCAAGTACAGTTTGTACAACCGCCTCTGTACAGGACTCTAACAGAGAGTCCGGCCCTTCAGAGGCCACAGGTACAGGTGAAGACGCTCCGGGTGGGGGTGCCAGATGCTCCCCTCCAACTGGGACAACAGGTCCATTCTCTGGGGCAGAGGCCAAGGATCCCCATTGAGATGTTTGAGAATCAACGGAAACCACATTCTTCCTGGCCAGAACGGAGCGACCAACAACACCCTGTGATTGCTCTGGCTGATTCTGTGCAGAGTCACCATTAAGAGAGGAAGAGGCGGAAACGCATACAGGAGAGAGTCTGGCCATGAGTGTGCTAGGGCATCCTGACCTAGTGGACTGTTCGGTTCCGCAAGGGAAAACCACAGTTGACAATGAGTGGTTGCTTCTGAAGCGAAGAGGTCCACCTCTGCAACACCGAACCTCCCCCATATCTCCTGAACCACAGCAGGGTTCAACCTCCACTCCCCAGGCGGTGGTTTCTGCCTGGAGAGTAAGTCTGCTGCACAGTTCCGCACCCCCGGAAGATGGACAGCCCTGAGACTCAGAAGGTGTGGAAAAGCCCACAGGAGAAGTTTTTGAGCCTCCACCAGTGAGAGAGGAGATCTGGTCCCCCCTTGGTGGTTTATATGGTAGACAGTGGACGTATTGTCCGACCGAACCAGAACATGCTTTCCACTCAGCGCAGGGAGAAAATGCTTGAGACCAAGTCGAACAGCACGAAGCTCCAATACATTTATGTGACAAAGTCTCTCCAGTGGGGACCAAACACCCCTGATCGTCCTGTGGTTCCACACTGCTCCCCAGCCTGAAAGCGACGCATCCGTTACAACCACTTCTCGGCGTGAGGGAAGAGAACCTAACGTGACCCCTTTGCATATGAACTGCCTGTCCATCCAGGGCCTTAGAAGTCGATGACAACGCCCTGAGAGAGTCACAAGTCTGCGTTGATGCCGGGTGGGATCCAATCCCAAACCGTTCATCCAAATCTGTAACGGGCGCAAAAACAAAAGCCCCAATGGCACCACAACTGATAGTGCAGTCAGTTTCCCCAACAACTGGAGGACGGTCCCGTATGACAGACTCGCACTGTGTCTGACACGCGTGACCGTTCGGAGAACGTCGTCCACCCTTTGTGGCGACGGAGAGGCGGTCATAGTTAAGGAGCTTAAGCTCATGCCGATGAAAATCACATGTTGGCTGGGAATCAAATGACTTTTTGAAAGGTTTACCTTGAGACCTAGTTGCTACACATGGTCCAACAGCAGCGTGGTGTGGCTGAGAGCTTGTTCCCGAGTCTGTGAACACACAAGCCAATCGTCCAAGTAAGGAAGAATTCTGAGGCCGCGGCTCTGCAGGGGGGCCAGCGCCGCAGCCATGCATCTTGTAAATGTCCGGGGAGCAAGAGAGAGGCCGAATGGCAGCACTCTGTATTGGTATGCTTTTCCTTCGAAGGCAAAGCGAAGGAAAGGCCTGTGGTGTGGTACCACTGGCACGTGAAAATAGGCGTCCTTTAAATCCACACTTGTAAACCAGTCTCCTTGAGTGATTGATTGGAGAACGTCCGTCGTGCGAAGCATGTGAAATTTTAGACGCTTGAGGTAACAATTTAGTGATCTCAGGTCGAGGATAGGGCGAAATCCGCCGTCCTTCTTCGGAACAAGAAAATAAATTGAATAAAACCCCTTCAACAGGTTTGAACTGGGAACCAACTCTATAGCATCCTTCTGTAAGAGTTCTACGATCTCTTTTCTGAGGGCCATACGTTTCCCTGGATCTGACACAACTGTTGTCTTCACCCCATTGAACTTTGGGGGACGACGCTTGAACTGAATAGTGTAACCTCTGAACAGAGTTGAAATGACCCATGGGTCTGGAACAAGGGCGACCCAGCGTCTGAGATGGAGTTCGGTAAAATGGCTGAGGCCCTGGCAATGGTAGTCAAACTCTACCGTTCCTGCCCCTACTAGCGGTAGAGTGCTTGGAGGGGCGAGTGTGTTGAAGTCTGTGAAATCGGTCGGCTCTTGGAGGTCTTCCTGTCGGCTCCCGAAAAACAGGCCGTAGAGAGGAATGTCCATCCGCAGAAACTGGACGTGCAGTTCTCGGCGCAGGTGGAGCCCTGGTAGCAGAGTGATAGGTAGGAGCACGTCTGTGGGGGGGCCTGGAAGCTCGTTGCAGGTCAACAAACTGTTGCCGGGACCTGTTGGCTTCCACAGCTCTCTCAAGGGTTTGTTGGGCTGCTGGGCCAAACACTTGACCCGGAACAACAGGTAGAGTGCGAAGCGCACCCCTACACGACTCAGTCAGAGGAGACTGTGCCAACCATACTTGGCGTCTGGTCACAGTAAGTGTCGACATGAGTCTGCCAAGTTCTCTGGACATATATGCAAATGTCTGGAGGGAAGCATCGCTCAGGTTCTGTAAACTTTCATTGACACCTGCAACCCTCAATGACTGTGAAAGGGCCAGGGCAAGGTGGGAAAACGTATTACCCAAGCGGCCAATCCGAGCCGCAACATCATAGGCCTTGGTAAGGAGATCATCAGTCACCCGGCACTGTGGGCGCGGGCATCGTGCCTCTGCGCGGGCAGCATCTGCTGGGTCCACTATCAGGCTCGCGACAATGCTGTCCACCGACGGCATCTTGTTTAACCCATATTGAGCAGCATCATGCATAGAGCTGAGTGCCCTACAGTCTTGGGACAAGTGGGTGGACGACTTAGGATCCGTCCAGCAAAGCTGAAGCTCATTGATATAGGGTTGTGATGCTGGCACACAGAATTGTGGTTTTTGAGCGGTCTTAAAGAAGGCATTAGAAACCGAATTCTCAGCTGGTAATGTCTCAATACCCAGTTGTGAAAGGGCTAATTGGACAGTTTGCTTTATGAAAGACAAACCAGGACTAGAGTCTGGGGGTAGGGACTCGGAAGTGTCAGAGTCCGCTACCGAGGGGCATGGAGAAGGCCCGATGTCAAGGTCACCACCATAGGTAACATCTCCGGTCCTAAACAGCGAGTCACTTGCTGCTATGGACACAACGTCCTCTTCCAGGTGGCCAACTACACTGCAGTGCTCCTGCTCAGGCACGCTATCAATGACACCTGTGTTTGCACACATATCCCCCCCTGGCTGTAAATTCAGGAGTAATGATTTAATCTGAGCGAACTCAGAGGCCAAAGTGTCAACCTTAGCAGATAGCATGTGGTCGGTATCACAAGCCTTCTTTGATGAGGTGGCCCCAACATGCTGCTTCTTATGGCGCTTGGTCGTCTTTTTTGGGCTCGACGCCAACGCGCCGTGAGAAATTTCATTTTCCACCAAAGCCAGTCTAGCGGACCTTTCCGACAACGGGATGCAGACACAATTAAGACACGCTTCCTCGGTGAGCGCCTTTCTTAAATGCCCAACACCTAAACACGACGGGCATAAAGTGTGTCCGTCTTCTGGGCTCAGGTGGGCTAAACAGCGAGCACACGCGTTCACGAGCGGTCCCGACATGCCTACACACAGTGCGAGCCCTACTCACGAACTCCGGAGTGAGTCAGCAAAGTACGAGGCTCCCCGAGCGAATAACACTCGAGGACCAGTCCACAGTATTGAGGCTCGAAGCAAACAAGCCACTCGGTTACAGCTGGAGGAGGCGCGGAGCGAAAATACACTCACACACTCCCGTTGTAGAAATGCAAAGAGTGAGCAAAAACACTCCCGTTGTATAAATGCAAAGAGCGAGGAAACACTCACTGCACACCAAACAAAAATGGCGCGGAGCGGGAAACACTCACAGCCTAATCAATAACCCGGTTCGGAAGAAACCGCCGCGGCGACACATTAGCCAGTGCGGGCCCGCATGATTGGTGGAAATAGCCGCGGTGCTACATTAGCGTATCAGAGCGAAATATACACACAACAATACAATCAATAGAGTCCGGAGCGGAAAACACTCACAGAAAATATGCAACTGAAGATAATCCAGAACGTGAAGAAATCGATAGTCCAGCCGCAGCTCGCAGCCTCTGGAGGACGTAATCCACGTAGCTCCAACCAAGCCGGTTTCGAGGCTTCCGGCGAGCGCGGTAATACGACCTTCGCCGATGCGAGAATGTAGAAAAGGAACTAGTGCTGGGTGAGCGGGGCTCTTATCGACCTCTGACGTCACCCAGGTCACGTCCAATGGCGTGACTTTGTTGGTATTTTATTCTCGACCTTTGTGCTGCGCACACGTAGATATCCAGGTGCTAAGCACCGCCCTCTGGCGGTCAGAAGGAATGAAATAGAAGTGACAATAATGTGACAATAATAAAGTTGCACTGTTTGGCCTTTGAGAGGTTTAAAAAAAGTTTACTCAGTTCATTCAGAGTTTATTATTATGAACTTAATTTTACTTTCTTACTGTTGGGCTAGTATTATACTTTGTACTAGTCTTTTTCCTATTTTGCAAAGGTAAGCAACAGCCTGACAAAGCCTTGATAGCAATGATTTCACATCCAATTATGTAGCTCTTTGGGGGGGAAATTTTATATATATATATATATATATATATATATATATATATATATATATATATATATATATATAATCGGGGTGGTATCGGTATGGTATCGGTATCGGCCGATACTGCACAGCCAGGTATCTGTATCGGGGCCAAAAAATGGTATCGGTGCAACACTAGTCTTACTGGATAAATGCATTTTGAATATTTAATATTCCATTCAGCACAAGACTGATTTTGTCATGACCTTACCATTTATTTAGCAATTGGGGAAAATACTGAGATAAAAAGAATATCCTTTATAAATATTGGAGTGGAGAGATTGAAATTATGACATTTTGCGGCTCTGTTCGTAGCATTTTCCACGTTCTGAATAATTCCCCCTCAATGGGCTGAATTCCTAAATCAAATGAAACCATGACCCTGCCGATGTCATCTTCCTGTTGGGGACGCTAGAGCGCTATTGTGGCAGGTGGGGCTAAAGAGCAGATTAAAAGACTAATTTTCTTGTCATCTGCGCTTTGCCAAATTGTTGTATGTAGTCGAATTGTCTCAAAATATGATTCTAAATGTCTCAAAATATGATTCTAATTCACATAATAATGCTATTAATACCTTATTAATACTTAGAGATATTAAAATCTACGCTTTCGAGTCATTTTGAGGGCAGCGCTCTATGTCAAATACTTTTTTTATGGTGCTTTAAACACGCCGTGTGATTGAACGGGCCGCCATGATCATAGAACGGCAAGCTTGAGTCCGATTAGTATAATGGAGTCATGTGATTATTGTTGCAATGTCTCATTGGTGAAACTAGTTGAGCCACTGTATCTGGCAAAAAAAAAAAGTCAAATCGAATGCATAAAGAGGAAAGATGTAACGACTAGTGTAGCCCAAAGGAGCGGAGTAGGAATAGCATTTCTTCTTCACAAATCTACTCAAGTAAAAGTAAAAAGTAAGCTTTGGTAAAACCACTCTTAATTAAAAGTTTTCTCAAAAAGTGACTCAAGTGATGAAGTGAAAAGTAAATTCATAAATCCATTTTTTTGCAAAGCAGTTGTACAGCACAAGATAAGGTTGAAAAAAAAATTGCATTTAATAATTTTGTTTTACATACTGTTCTTGACTTTTGTTCCCTTTCCTTTGTTTTGCCTCCGTTAGTGGATCACCCCGATATGATGAACAGCTGCTCCGAAGATGAACCCATGACACCCGGCGATGAATGTCTTGACGCCACAACTGATGAGTCCTTACTGGAAACGCACCCCATTCAGTCACCTTTGCAGGTCTTTGCTGGAATGGGAGGCCTGGCGCTCATTGCCGAGAGGCTACCTATGCTCTATCCAGATGTCATTCAACAGGTGAGTTGTTTAATTTAAAAAAAAAACAAACAAAAAAAAAAAAAAGAAAGAAAGATAAAAGAAAAGGCAAAATCTGACTGAGATTTAAAACCCTTAAAACAGTGTATATTAGTAGAAGAAAAACATTCCAGATGCATTACGTAATTACATATTTATTAATATTTTCAATTAAATGGCAACCTATTTCAAACTACCAAGGGTCAACAAAACACTTTAAATGTCTTTTTTTCCCCTTTTGAAGGGTGCAAGTGATAAATATAAAAAACAACAATAGGAAAAAGCCTGCTTGGTGACATGACAAGAGGGCATACACACTACACAGTAGGGGTGTAACGGTACACAAAAATCTCGGTTCAGTACGTACCTCGGTTTTGAGGTTACGATTCGGTTTATTTTGGGTACAGTAAGAAAAGAAAATGCGAAATATAAATGTGCTAGTTGTTTATTACACACCTTTGTGCTTTCAACAATAGGAACATTAGCCTATACAAAGCTAGAATTCTGCTCAAAAAGTAGCGCATTTTACAAATGAAATTCCTCAATGAATCTTTTTTTTCCCCTTATGAACGGTTTCCAAAAGCTTTATTGGTGGATTTTCTCAAGTTAAAGCGGCACACAGAAATTTTAATTGTGTAACCAGGATCTGTGTATTATTCTTATTATTTAATTACAGGTGTTTTAGCTCATTTCAATTTATTTAAATGGGCTATTATTTATTTTATTATGTGTTTATATTTTACAAATGTGATGTAGTATTCATTTATATTGTATATTTTATGTTGTATAACTTTAGTTCCTATGTGAATATTACTACTATTCTCAACAGACTCGGGACTACATATAATGAAATACTATCAAATTTACAGTAGTTTAAAAGACTTTCGCGGGTAGCTACGAGGCAAGCAAAAGCTGAGCTGTGGTCGCGTGGCGGCAGTGCGGGGGGAGAAAACTGTCATTGTATGGAGGCTTAATGGCAGCGATATTTACCTCATATGTGCACAGAAAAAATATTTAGTATGATCACCATAATACTGATTTGCAATGAAACTGTATATACATGTCAATTTTTTCCGACTGTTTTATTTTCTTTCGTGTCAGAGCGTGTCGGGTGTTAGTTGGTTTGACAAATTATGTCCATCTGTCCATCATGTGCTACTCAAGCGCCCAAAAACAACGCACGCGGACACGGGAGATGTCGCACTATGTCTACATTTTTCTTAACAGACTAATGAGAGTAGAAAGGCAACTTCGTAAAGAGCAAACAATTATTTCTCATCAGCATTTGACGATCTGAGATGAGGGGACGACAGGGGAGCTGACCGGATTATTTTATTTGTTAATACCAGTGCAAAAATTCAATACGATCATCTTAATACTGATTTGCAATTAAACTGTAAAATATCAAAATGTAGTATTTTTATTTCAGAGCAGTAACATTTGACAACTAGCTATTTACACTTTAGTTTTAACAATAGTGACCAAAAATAATAGTGATGAGCATAAAAACTAAAATACAACAGAGCGAGAGGTAAATATGATGTGTTGGTTGGTCGTTAAACTTTCGATTTATTTTTATTTTCGTGACAGCAAGCATGCCGCGTTGGCTGGTAGCAGCAGCATTGTATATGTGATCAAGATCATGCTAAAGAAAGTCCATGCGCCCCCGACCCCAAACCCCCACTCCCTCCACTAAAGGAAAATGTTTAACCGTGTCCTAAATCGAAATGCAAGCACGAGCCATGACTTTAATCCCATTGAACTAGGACAGACGACGCGAAAGTTCTCCCTCGCTTTTGCAGCAGCGGGAGGGAGACGAGGCTGTTTGTGAAAGCAGAATGATATCGCCTGTCACTCATTTCTGAAACAACGACGAGTGGTCAATGTGTGCAAGAGAGGGAGGGACCAAGCAATGTCACTTCCCGTTCAGTTATACTGCGAAGCGGTCTTTGGTGATTCGTTCGGCAACGTCACTTCCCGTTCACTAACCGAACGATTCATTTGGGCGGGGAGGGATATGAGGGGGGGCGAACGATTCGTTGAACGATTTGTTTGAACAAATCTTTTTACTGAACGAACCGGAATGGATTCGTTTACTCAAGTGAACGACAGATCCCGTCACTAAATTGTAATCGAATCGGTAGGCCCAAAGATTCCCACCTCTCCTAACTATTAACATCTCAAAAAAAAACAATAAAGGCTAAACAGTACAAGAGGGTTCTTGTACTCACCTCTGATTGACAAACACGGGACTTAGCAAAACACGAGGGACTTTTTTCAATTAACACAACTTGAACCTACTGCTGGACAACTGAAAGACGAGGCGCAACTCTTCTCTTCCCCTCTTGCTCCAAAAAATAACTTGCACACAGAAGCGCGAACGCAGGCTCCCTGTCTATCTCATACACACATTTATTTTCCATTCTTCTGAAAAGGAGAAATCTCTCGCTCAGTAACCGGCAGCATCCATCATAACGTGCGTGCGTCTGTGAAAGGTGTCCGGGCAGCAGACGTGTCTTGAATTTTGTTCCGCTACGAGCAACTGTCATAAAGTTATTAGGGAAAAATCATTGTTTTTGAACATTTATGATTTGTAATCGAATCGTCATGTGTCGAATCGCAATGCATCTAATAATCGATATTTTGGGCACGCCCTTATTGTTTAACAGGTGGGACTGGGTATTCGGCTAATTTAGAGAGTTGTGTAGAGACAAAGGCTACTTCTAGAGACAAATTGTTAAGCAACTGAGGTTTAGGAGGGCACATACACATTATTTGTTACCTCTGTGTGGGGCAGGGATGCCCGAGTCCGGTCCTCGAGAGCCCCTATCCGGCCTGTTTTCCTTGTCTGCCTCCTTTAACACACTTGAATGAAATGATCAGCTCATCAGCAAGCTCTGCAGGAGCCTGATAACGATCCTGATTATTTGACTCAGGTGTGTTTGAGGGAGGAGACTGGAAAAAGGAGCTGGATAGGGGCTCTTGAGGACGGGACTTGGGCACCCTTGGCGTCTGGCCTGCAGGCAGTAGGGTGAGGAGAGGGCGTGAATGGAAGATATTGTACTGTGCTGCGGTGTGTTTCCACACTTGGAGGACAGAGGGCGCTGTCACAGTGATTATGGCTGTGGCGCTTTTGGGGCACAGGCTTTACTAACATAATGATGATCATAACCTAATAACCTTGATACGGTAATTCTACCTAAATGATGATGCCAGATCCTAAGAAATTCTTTCGCAGATGAGAACTGCATTAATGAAATACACATGTATCCGTATTCTTGGGTTAATATTTGAAATTTGTTTTATTAGAAAAAAATCAGTTGGCTAAACCGACTTATACTTTTCGTGGCAGTTGTTCCCCTTAACAGTGTAATAGGTTACAGCTCTTAAGAAAAAAAAAAGCCTAAGTAAGGCATTGACTTTGATCCTTGCTCGTAGGTGAGTGCCCCAGTTGTGCCCTCCGCAACACAGGAGAAACCAAAAGACGCTGATCAGTTTGAGTGGGTCACCATTGAGCAGTCGGGAGAGCTGGTGTACGAGGCGCCCGAGTCCATCGCTACCGAGCCGCCGCCCATCAATAAGCAGCAGTCCCAGTCGGCGTCTTCGTCTTCATCCCCTGTGCAAACGTTGTCACCCATCCCTGCACACTCTTTGGCAGCATTTGGCCTGTTTTTACGCCTGCCGGGTTATGCAGAAGTCTTGCTCAAGGAGAGAAAACACGCCCAATGTCTGTTGCGCCTTGTGCTGGGCGTCACTGACGATGGAGAAGGAAGTAAGTTTGAATCATAGTAATAACCCTTACCTTGAATTGCAAACAATAATTCTTGCTAAATATTGAAATGTTATGCTACGCTTTTTCCACTAGGTCATATCCTGCAATCTCCATCAGCAAATGTCTTACCCACGTTGCCGTTTCATGTCCTTCGAGCATTGTTCAGAAGCAC